>NW_028146803.1:5000-185626 GCF_055883805.1 Amblyomma maculatum
AACACTCCATTTCCTCCGAACTGCCTATTCTAAAAGTTCTATTTCAGTTTCTTGCTCCAAAAAGTGCCTGAAGTTTCTGAGCTGCAAGACTTTTGAAAATTTTAATTTTCCTTTCTTTCAACAACTGATATGAGTGTAGTGCGCACGGTAAATGTCTTGCCCACGGCTTTGTACTCAGCACTAACCACCGAAATCTAGGGGGAGGGGGGGGGGGGGGGGGGGGACTTGACTGAAAGTTTATTGCGTGGCTTAAAGAGCCCATACAAATACTAATGCGAAACCATTCACCCAGCCGTCCTACCCCGAGCAAGAAAATTGTCGACATGTTCAGCCCTGTTGCCGTAGCAACAGTCGTGACTTGCACACAGCAAGAAGGAAAGAAAAAAACCTTATCTGGCTCTAAGTTATTTTTCGGCGGAACACTGCCAAAAAAGTAAACGTCCTATTTTGATTGGTTCGGAACCACGCATTCCTTGCAGGAACAAGTACGTAACATCATAGTTATTTCTGCAGGCCACCAAACAGCTTGTTAGACTTGCAGCACTCCCTCGCGCTGCGCATTTGACGTCACCCTCTTTATCAAACTTCCTTCTGTGGCCAAAATCTATATCATCTCCTACTCGATTTATCTGTAGTAAAGCACTGTCAATTTCTTTTTTTTTTCATTTCAAGCTTTATATCTAAATATTCTCGAATATGTTCGCTCGATACCCGTAACTCAAGGTGTTCAATATTTTACTCCGTATTCTTCTTGGCGAAGAATAGAGGGCAATTATTTTTGTTTTGTAAATGGGCTATGCAGTCAGGCAGACTCGAAGAGAGGAAAGCACATTGTAAACTCTGCAATTAACTAAAATTTGGTGATGAACCCTTGTAGTCATTGCAGCTAGGGTAGATATTTACATTACGAACATTCAGGTTCCCGCATTCGAAGAATATTTTATTTGGTACCATTCTAGTACTCCATTCCTTTCTTGAGAAGTGCATATATAAAATTCCAGACGAAATAACCTACCAAGCATGCGGAGAGGACGACACTCGGTATATTGCGCATGGCATATGGTACGCCTTTCCAAAATTATTACGATCTCCAAGTCTTAAAAATCGTGATTACAGCAAGAAAACTTGGTCTGAGAGAACATTTTTCGACAAGCCAGGAAATCGCAGCAAATGTTCACATTTTCACTCACACACACACACACACATACACACACACAAACACACACGTACGCACACACACACAAGCATATAGTCCCAATAAATGCCACTTTAGGTTGAAGACCACGCGATTTACATGTAGATCTTTGCTCTTTTCGAAGTCGTACAAGGATGCCCTGCATGTACTAGCCAGTGGTGTGTGTGGCTCGCAACCGGAAGGTAAAGGGCTCGAATCCTCCCCGAGAACTCAAAATATAATTTCTATACATATCATCGCTAATCGCTCACCACAAACGCCTTTAGAGGCCTTGTATGTAGTTTGCTTTGTTCCCCTTTACTTCATCTTCTGTAGCATTGTCATCACACTCATTTTTCACCGAGCAGTGTGCAGTGGCGATTAACGTCCCATTAAAGTACCATTAACGTCCGCGGATCTGACGAAACAGTTAGAACGAGCTTCAACGCGCACGTATTTTACAACTGGGCCAGAGCTTGGCTATCGAGGGCTCCGTCAAGGAACGGTGGTATAAACCACAGCTCCCCTATATCTACTCTATATGTATCTGTTCATACAGGTAAAAATAAAAATTGGCACTTGGCACAACTCATATGCCTTCCCGGTATGTTTTCGATACGGCAACCATTAATGGAAGTCGGTAATTTCTCACCAAAGGTCTCAAGATACCTGGTGTCTATAGCAGCACATGTACTATACCTATACCCTGATTTGTTCCTGCGCAGGCACCACCACCGATGGCTCATCAACGCCATCGTCGAAGCTGGGTTAGAAACTCCTCACCGCAACCGCCTGTATCATCGAAAGGAAAGCGACGTCCAAATAGACGAGGCTGGCAACTCATGGCTGCTCATTTTCAGCGTGTATTTCGCTGGATGTACCTTGTCGCTCGCGACGCTTGTGTGTGAGCTTTTCGTATGGCCCCAAGAACGCAACAAGCGCAAGATTCAGGCAGCATAAGGAACGCGTTCAGCTTTGTGTTCTAGATTCTCTTCCGTTATAAAACTGCGCATTAATCTGTGGCAGCGTATATATGCCTAGGATTCCGATCACCATGAACTGAGCGCTGATTATGAAGCTCAGAGAGAAGCATTCGAGAATATGGATATTTTGAAGTTCCGTGGATTCACAGGGACATTTTCTCAGAGCTGTTACCTGCGGTTGGCACCAAAGTAGCTGAACGTTGTAGCAAACGTTAAATTATTAGTATTACTGCAGCGGTAAGAGAAGTATGAGTAGTAGCTGATGATTCAGAATGATCATCCGGATTTTGCTGTCATCGGAGGAGGAGAATAAGGAGGGTCACTGTACAGTGGCTAGCACCGACAGGTTCGCATTCGGAGGGCATAGTAGGAACCTGAATATCTCATGTTAAAAGAACAGGTGCTCAAGGCACCTTTATGGAATTTCGAATTCATCCGATATAGTATTCCTGAAAAACAAAATTACCCACTACGTGGGTGCATGCGGATCCCAAATTAATTACCTCAATATAACTTTAAACGTGACCACACATGCTTCGCCTTAGGTTTATGACGATACACCGTTAATGGGTCCCGCCTCTGGAGATCCTGGTTTTGCGTACACGCACTTTGTTGCATGATTAACAAATAATACCCAAATTCGGTCCTTTATTTCTTCACACATATTCAATACGATAAAATCTTAAGCTGCTACATGGCATAGATGGCCAGCAGATATAGTAATGCACCCTGATTGTTTACTATTACACTTTCGAAAGTGTCGTCGCACTCGTGGAGTCACGCGTGTGACTCAGAATCCAAGGATCACGGAAGGTATCTCTGCCTTGACACATGTAAGGTCAGGCGCACTGAATGTCAGTTAAGGCACCTACACCTCATGTACAATAAAATACATCCTAATGAACAATCATAATTTTATTACCGCTATCACCTCGTGCGGAAGCTCCCGTTTGGATAATGGTAAAATAATTCAAGAGTATGTTGCTCTGTATACCACCAAAACCAAAACGGCCACAAGAAGAACCCTCCACACCATAGCCCATAAATACCCGGGCACAGATGCAGAGTTGACCATCGCTATGCACAAGAAATACATAGGAGACCCTACTCCGGCTTGCCAAACTTCATATGCGGGTCAACCAAACCCCTCCCTTGACTCCCCCATAACACTGGCGGAGGTCTACTCAGCCGCCCGTACATTTACAAGAAACACTGCCCCTGGAGGAGACAAAGTCACCTACGCTATGATTAGGAACTTAAGCACCGAACATCTGCAAGACCTAACGAAGTACATCAACGAAGAACTGTGGGAGAAGGGACAGGTCCCATCAGCTTGGAGACACGCGGATATCATCACCATACCAAAGGCTGGAAAGCTACCGGCTGTGGAGAGTCTCCGTCCTATCTCCCTCACTTCTTGCCTGGGAAAACTCTATGAAAAAGTAGTCCACCTAAGGCTACAAAATTACATCGAAGAAAACAACATCTTTCCTTCCTGCATGCTGGGCTTCCGCAAGGGACTCTGCACGCAAGATGCTTTCCTCCGGATTAGGGAAGAAGTCATCAACGCCATACCCCTAAAAGGCGAAAATTTCATTCTGGCACTAGATCTCAAAGGAGCATTCGACAACATTGGCCACCAAACCATATTGCAAGAATTAAACAATATCAACTGCAGGGAGAAAATTTTCAAATACGTGAAGGCTTTCCTCTCAGATCGCAGAGCCACCATAGGAATTGGAGAGATCCGATCACCAAAAGTACCCATGCCGAACAAAGGTACACCGCAGGGTTCTATAATCTCTCCAATTCTATTTAACATAGCAATGATAAATTTAGCAAAAGAAACTGTTGACCCGCACTGATATTGGCTTCACTTTATACTCGGACGGCATCACCATCTGGGCTACTCAGGGATCCTTGGGGCAAAAAGAAGAAGCTCTGCAAGCCGCTATAAACCTAGTCGAGGAATTTGCCGGGGAGAGTGGTCTTCAATGCTCCCCAGAAAAATCCAAACTTATCAGGCTACACAGAAGAAATTACAAGTCTTCAGGAGAAATTCAGCTCTCTCTAGGAGACCAGATAATTCAAGAGAAGGACAAGATCAGAGTTTTGGGGCTGTGGCTGCAAAGCAATTTGAGAGTGGATTATACAATCAAAACACTCAAAACCACAGTCAACCAAATTTCCAGAATGATTAAAAGGGTGACCTGGCACCGGAAAGGGATGAGGGAGGAGGACACCCTACGCCTTGTACAGGCCCTAGTCGTTAGCAGGATTACCTACGGGCTCCCATATCACGAAATTAGATTCACTGATAAAAGGGCCATTGACACTATCATAAGAGGAGCCTATAAAACGGCCCTAAACCTCCCGCCAACAACATCAACGGAACGTCTTTGGGCACTCGGAGTGCACAACAACTTCGATAACCATAAGCGACTCGAATAAATTACCGATGCGCATTGTTGATAACCCCAGTGTTGATGCATTTAGTGGAAATTTAAAAAAAAAATGCGTACAGGATGTTTATTGTGACAGAAGGCCAGGTCGAGACGGCAAGGAGACAAGGCCAGGACGCCGTGTCTGGCGTTTATTCTGATGGCGAACCGGGGCGCGTGCCACAGGAGGCACAGCGAGATAATGACTATGGTATGTACACGTGAAAAAAGAAGATCCATGGAAGGCTCACACAATTTTCCCGGGTAGTCCAAAGCGGTCAGCCTGGCCGCTCCTAAACAACCGATGCACCGCGGCGCACAAATGGCTTCAAACAAGACACGTGAACAATTTCAGTGCGACGGTGACATCGATCGGCTGGAGGATCAGCAGGTGTGACTTTGTAGTTCACGGGGGAATTTTGGTTGATGACCTTGTAGGGACGAAGTTAGGGGTGGTGAAATTTGTCGCTAAGGCGATGGGTGCGGAGTGGTGTGTAAAGTAGTACTTCGTCAACAGGACGGAAAGAGACCTCGCGATTAGTAGAATCGTAGCGGCTCTTGCGATCTTCCTGGCAGGCTCCTGTGTTGAGGCGACCAAGGTGCATCTGGCCACACGGGCTACAAACTGGACAGGTATTGATGTGGAGGAACAGTCGGACGTAGAGAAGAATGAACTGTCGATAATTATGGTGGGAGGGCGGCCATAAACGAGGAAAAGTGAAGAGTAGCCGGTAGTCCGCTGTACTGCTGTATTATAGGCGAATGTGACGAACGGTAAAATACTACCCCAATTTCGATGATCCGGTGTAACGTACATTGAGTTCATATCCGATAAGGTGCGATGAAATCGTTCAGTCAGACCGTTAGTCTGGGGATGGTAGCTTGAAGTTGTCTTATGGAGAGTGGATGATGCGTGGAGAACTTCGGCAACGACTGCCAATAAGAAGGCCGTCCCGCGGTCACTTAGGAGCACCCGGGGAGCGCCATGCCGCAATACAATATATCGCAAAAAGAAATTTGCAACCTCTTGAGCTGAACCAGTGGGCACGGGTGTTGTTTCTGCGTAGCGCGCAAGGTAATCAACAGCCGTAATGATCCAGTGGTTGCCCCGATCGGAGAGAGGCAGAGGACCATATAAGTCAATGCCGACTATACTTCGAATGGCGTGATGGGACAGGGAAGGGGTTGTAGGAGGCCAACAGGTGGAGAAGTCGGCTGTTTGTGAGTTGGCACAGGGAGCAGGAAGCGACGTATTTAGATACACTGGAGGATAGGCCAGGCCAAAATAATCGTCTCTTCACGCGGTCGTAGGTTTTGTGAAAACCTAGGTGGCCTGCAGATAGCGCCTGGGATATGCGTCGAGGGAGAGAAGGTCGGCTCTGGTCAGAGGAAAAAATGCATTGCTTAGAAAAACAGCAGGTTGATGGCGAAAGTGGGCAGCGAAAAAGCACGTCGGTATCTTGGTGGCGGCGACCAGATTTATAAACGACATCGATCTGGTACCCTTGCAGGTGTAGAATCCAACGACCAATTCTGCCTGTCAAATTTTTCAGCGAAGTCAACCAGCAAATAGCATGGTGATCGATCAGAACTGTGAAGTGGCGACTGTATAGATAAGGACGAAATTTCTGGACCGCCCAGATTACGGCAAGACATTCCTGCTCGGTAATGGTATAAATTTGCTCAGCTGGAGTCATGGTCCGGCTGGCGAAGGCAATCACTTTCTCACGGGAAGCTGCGTCGCGCTGCAGAAGTATGGTTGGAATGGTGTTGCTGAAGCGGCCAAAAAGAACAGGATCCAATGTGAGGGCGTGTTTTAGGTTGGTTAATGTGGTGTCGCACTGTTCAGTCCACACGAAAGGGCTGCGCGCTTCAAGTAGTTCAAATAGAGCAGCAATACTTGCAAAATCACTAATAAAATGACGGAAATAGGATGCCAGGCCGAGAAAACTGCGCAAATCTGCAGTTCATAGAGGACGAGCAAAATTCAGGACCGGAATGATGTTTTCAGGGTCTGGACGAATTCCGTCATGGCTAACTAGATGTCCAAATATTTTCATTTCCTTCTGTGCAAAGTGGCACTTCTTGGTGTTGAGCTGAAGGCCTGCTGAAGCGAGACACGTAAGAGCTTCATTCAAGCGCGAAAGATGGTCGTTAAACGTTGACGAAAAATTAACAATGTCATCCAAATAACACAAAAAGGTTCTCCATTTTAGGCCACGAAGTACAGTATCGATCATTCTCTTAAATGTCGCTGGCGCGTTACGAAGGCTGAATGGAATAACTTTAAATTCGTAAAATCCATCGGGAGTTGCGAAAGCGGTTTTTCCTTTGTCGTCTACGTGCATAGGAGGACCAAGGGCGATAGATATTCCGCGCCTTAGAAAGAGACGAGGGCATCATATATTCGCGACATAGAGTATAAATCTTAACGAGCAATATTGTATAGTATGCGGTAATAAACACAAAATCGTACCCAGCCGTCCTTTTTTTTTTTACTAACACTAATGGGGAGGACCATGGGCTTGTTGAGGGAGGAGCAATATTGCGACGGAGCATGTCATTTACATTTTCTTCAATTGATTATGGTGATACTATGTACACGTGAAAGAATAAGATAAATGGAATGCTAAGAATTTCGATAATATCGATAATGGAGTCTCTATCAAAAAATCGATGGTAAAATATGTTTTGATAGTAATTTTTATAGTGCTATCGATACATAAAAAACAGCCACGCACACTGACTGCGCTTCACGGCGGCATTCCTCCTTGCCTTAGTGGGTTTGGGACTGCCTCGGAAAAACCATGAGACCTATCTGGTATTTCATGTGTTTTGGCAGTATCACTGGTCAATAACTGCATAATTATCTATATCTATAGCAGTACTATCAATAGTAATATCTATATCAACCATATACATTGTACTATTGATAATTATAGCCATAGTCATTCGATAGTAGCACTATCGATAGTTTTCATGGTATCGGTAGTACATTTAAGATAGTATCATCACTACTTTGCGCTCAAAGGCCTCAGCGGTAAGTCGCGTACGATGGCTGAGAGGTTCAGTGACTGCGGCGGTATCCATGGCAGAGCGCGTGGTTCGCACGTGCGTATCTGCCCGCCGAACACAAGATGATCTGAAAGCATCTCGCAGTGGCGCCACTGGTCTTGTTCGGTGAGTGCTATACATGGCACAAAAATAAAAAAATGGAAATATTCGTGGCGTTTGTTCTCCTTGCGCTGCCCTCATTGCGCCCACGCGCGGGGCTCGTGCCGGCTCGGAGGCTTCAAAAAGATCAGCGTACTTGAGTGTTTTATTTTTCGGAAAGCGGAAATAATGTTGAGAGTTTGATAACATTTATTTCTGAAGCAAACGGTTGAGAATGACGAAGCTTGATTGCACTGAAAGTGCGTTTGGAATGTAAGCGACCACATCGCTTCGTATGTACTTTGCATTAGTCTGTAATTTTGTCATGTGCCCGAAACACCGACCGCTTTTTAATCACTGCGAAACCAAGCACAAGACGGCGCACTCTGTTTCTGTTCTGCGGTCGAATTTGAGGCTTACCTTGGCATCCATTACATCCTTGTAGAACTAGCCGTCATGCTCTCTCGGTGAAGAAATTTCAAGACTAGTGATTTGTAGAAATGCAACATGGCTACCCGATACCGGTGCACTTGGTCAAACATGTAGAAGTCTGTGGCATGCAGCAGCACAGTACAAGGACAAAATTTGCAATTACAGTGGATGCCATTTTCCCCTCTCGACGCAACGGGTACTGAAAGTTTTATTTCAAAAGCAATACTCCTCTAGGTATCGAGCCTTCAGCGTAGCGCGGCCGGTAGCCACGCCTTACCCACGTGACGCTGTGACGTCACACCCCACGTGACACAAAAGCGAGAGATGGGCTCCCAACTCAAGTGGTCGGCGTGGCGCGGTCGGAGCCGCGGCTCAGTTGGCAGGAGCTGCCAATTTGGGTTTCTCGTTTCAAATGGGACGGTTATGTCAGAATCGGCCCGCTAGGACCCTGGCATTTACGTTTACCCCTATAGGCCGCTAAGGCACGTTCATACGGCTTGGTTAAAGCGGGCTGAGGAAGAAGAAAAATAGAAGAACGCTCTGTCGCCCGCAGCTAATGCTTTCGCTCAATAATTGGTTCAGCAGCGTTGAACTGTAAATTTTTTTCGCTGCCAGTTTCTTTCAGTTTGTTCCCGGATTGCAGGTAATGTGAATTTAGTAAAAACAGAACTGCACCCAAAAATGAAGCTGGTGTTAATTAATGGAATTCCATGACTTAAGTTTCATCTACGGGCCCAAAGAAAGATATATTAACGTTTAACCTTCCATCTATGTTGTTTGCTACATTGCCCTAAAATTGTTGTTTTGTCTACACTATCTATTCAAGATAACATGCTTGCCCACGCAATGAACATTTTTTATTTATTTATTTGTTTCCAACACGTCCATGGATTCAAGACCTAGCAAAGCGTTAAAACGTTGCTGACTTTTCTGATGTTCTTGTTGGCTGTAACTTTGGCGCTCAGAACAAATGGCTTGGCTACGTTTGGCTACATTTAGTTTGACTTGATCCTTTTATTAGCAACGCAGCTCAACATAAACTTTAACTTTCCAATTTCCTCCCTTTTACTCGATTTCCAAAAACTAAAGCTTTTGGCAAAGTTCTTCACAAACGAATTTGCCTTGAACATGCATGCCTCAGTCTTAACAAACCAGTTTTTAATTTGTTTGCAGATTTCTAACTACGTCGAATACAACTCATCTACGCAATAACCACTACACTGAATTCCTCCTCTACAAAACTTAGTCCGTGAAAGTTTCTCTTTTACGAAAATTAAAAGCTATCCAGCGCATCCAATCATAAACTCAAGTATTTTGAGGCCTCTGGCTTGTTTGGCACAGTCAGATATAAAAAAGAGATTACATCTACAGTTTAGCGGAGTGATACACAGGATGCAGTGATACAGTGGTACACAGAAAGTGTCAGCTTAAACACTTGGAAACGGAACACTACATGGCTGCCCGTATTGGTTCTCACGCATTTGCGCCTTGCACTTTGAGGACCAAAATCGGCAGGCTTTGCTTGATGAGTACCATCACGCTATTGCGGAGTAAGAATCGTCATTTTGTCGTGTCACTGCCCAAACCTCAGTTGTTGAGCCCATTTAACTTTAGCAGAACTGGAAAACTCAAGTGACCAGTTGGGGCATTTAAAGACACCTAGGCTTGGTGGCTGTTCTGGAGAATTTACAGGGTACTTCAACATATCTGGAGTTGAATTCTACTTAACATTTTTACTGTTTGTCTGGTCATCGCAGTTCGGCTGAAGACGTTTGAAGTGATATTGTATGATACCGAAGAGTGTTCAGGCACTTTGGATAAATATCGTTCACATCTGGAGAGCCGGAAAAGTGGGATATTCGGCTCTCATATTCTAAGCAAAGGCAATCAATACAGAAATATCTGTGTATACTTCACTAGGCAACTTTGCGGGTCTAACGTCATTTCATCGAAATGCTGCCGATCGAGAAATTCTCTCTTGTTATTGTGATGATGGCAATAGAGCCATGACTTTGGCGTTTTATTAGCACGTGGCGAAAACCGGCTTGACAAAGTCCAATCGTTTAGGCAGCTGCCTTGTCAACAAACATGGCCACAAAAAAAAAAAAAAACAGTAGTAAGATGGCCATCAGTTGTCTGTCGCTTATTTCCATTTCTGTTTCTGCTTATGCTTATCACTTATTCCCTTTTATGCGTCGGTGCAAATTTTACTGATCGGTGTAAATTATAACAAGTGTTCTCACGGAACCTACTCAAAACAGGTATGCTCTGAGTAGATCAATACCACACAATAGATGCAGGTAGCGCACTATTTCTTCATTCACGCCCCCACCCCCTCCCTGTCCGCTGCATTGTCAGCCAGCTGCATTTATTAGGAAGGCTATTAGTCTAAAGTGGGCAGTTTGCATTTGTAAGCACCATGCAAGGATAAATACCTGGAAAATTGATGACATGGAAGTAACCTGTTATATCCGCCGGGTTTATCCACCCTTTATATTCTTGCATGGTTACGTTGATTTTAAAACGGTCCATTACATATTTTCCATGAGAAAGTGCGCCGTTGCACGTAGCAAATGAGCCAGGAATGGGAATCCTGCAATATGCACTGGGAAATGGCTTGCGTTGAACTTACAGGCGTCCGTGGCTTTCGCTGCGTAAGTGCCCCGCATGTAGAGTAGGCCATCTGTTATATTGAACCTAAATAGCGTGGCAGCCGCATTGAATGGGTTTTTAACATTAAAATTGTGCTCCGGTAAATTTCGGATTCTTTTCTTTGGGAAGAGGCTGTCAAAAACTTTGGTCATGACTTCCTTCTTGTACTGATCATCGCGCAAATGTGTGAGAGATATAATAAAGAGCACTGTTATCAATACGTTTGTCAACAATTGTACTTTCCACTTACAGAAGAGACAAAATGTAGAAGCGAAAATGATAGCACATGAGCTTGTAAGCCCTCGTTGGACACTGTTCAATAATATCCATCAAGCATTTTTAATTTCGCAATCATTTTATTTACAGGTATTAGTTGCTATAGTGCTCGGTAGCATTGCTGCGGCCTTAGAGTGTCCATGGCAGCCGACGGGATCAATGGCTTATTGGCGACCAGGCTTCGCTGTTGGCAACATATCGCCGCAGTATTAAACCGGCGAATGCGGCTACTGGCGAAAGCCGTAGGCATCTCACGCTGTAATTTTGAAAACATACATTACTCTGTAGCCCTCCACTACGGCTCCCCTTTCTCTCTTTTCTTTTTCACTTCCACCTTCCTCCCTTCTCTTACGACGCGGTTCAAGTGTCCACAGAGCAAGTGTGACAGATACTGCGCCTTTCCCTTTCATCTGAACCAATTATATATATATATATATATATATATATATATATATATATATATATATATATATATATATATATATATATATATATATATATATATATATATATATATGTATGTGTGTGTGTGTGTATTGTCCTGCCTCACACGCAAAAACAGGCTAGGAGCATGAAGCTATGCCTAAGCTACAGGACCTTTCTTGCCTACTTTATGTCTTGGCTTATATTTTATTTACTCCCTACATACGGCAGTGAGAGCGGCCTGCTTCGAGTAGTGTGAGAGAGGTCGACTTAGAGCGCGAAGATCGGCCGCATGGCAAGCAACAAGCAACAGCTCGAAGAACCGTTAAGACAAAGAAGTTACACTCGCATCCCTCCTAACTCCCCAAGAACCCAAACAGCGGCCGAGAGCCATCCCTTCCTTTCAATAAAGGCTTCATTCATTCATTCATTCATTTACTCCCTCTTTGATGCGAAAAAGTTCCTTGTATATAACGGGAACTGCTTTCAGCCAACTATAGCCTAACGTTTCCAAAAGACGGGCTCTGCGCGTGGCTTTCAACAAAACCCAGTCGAAAAAAACTACAGAACTGTGTCAAAAATATGACAAAATATCCTGTAGTTCTGTAGTAACCATCAGATTTTTCTGTAGTTCTGTAGTACTTTTCTGTCGTTCTGTAGTTTTTCTGTAGTAGATTTCTGTTGTCTGTAGTTCTGTAGCACTTTTTGTTGTAACTACAGAAATTTCTTATGTTACTACAGAATGTTCTGTTGTCACAACAGGTTTCCCGTCAAAAACCGCACAGAAATTCTGTCGTTACATTAGAAAATTTTGTGTAGATTTTTTCCGACTGGGAACGTTTAAAACATATGCGGCATCTATCTCTGCATGCAGCCCTTTATCTTAAAAATCGTCACGGTCCCCTCCCTATTTCCTCACAGAATGCTTAAAAAAATCATTCTAATGTTCGGGTTTACCATTGTCTTCAGTCACATGAAGCAAGGCAATAAGTATCGACTGGTTCTTCAAGGCCCATTCCTCCACCAAATCCGAGCTCCTGATACTCCACCCAAGCCCGCGGAAACACCACCAACCCCCTATGATCATCACCGTAGATGGTCAGCCAGTACCACAAGTTCACAAACTTCGAATACTAGGTATGTTCATACAAGACAACGGCCTTAACACGGATACACTCTCCAGACTGACTAACACAACACATCAGATCACCCGCCTAATCAAACGTATAGCCAACAAGCACTGTGGAATGCGTGAGCATGACCTCAGACGCTTAGTACAGGCATTCATTATAAGCCGCATTCTTTACTCGATTCCGTATATATATCTAACAAAAACAGAGACAGACAAGGTGGATGCTCTCATCAGACACGCTTATAAGGCAGCTCTCGGCTTACCTAAGCGCACCCCAACCTATCGACTCTTAGGCATGGAAGTTCATAACACCCTCAGCGAACTGGTGGAAGCCCACCGCATCGCCCAACTAGGACGGCTCTCCACTACCCCAACTGGTCGCCACATTCTTTCCTTTCTCCAACTTAGACCGTTAGGTCCCCCTCCAGTAGAAACTTATGCAGTTCCAAAGACAGTCCGCGATCACCTCACTGTCCACCCACTTCCGAAAAACATGCATCCCCTTCATAACCAGGCCAGACGAAAAGCGAGAGCACGTGCCCTACACAGAGCACATGCGAACGGTCCCGACACGGTCTACGTGGACGCCGCAGAATATCCACACCGCTCAGCTTATGTGATATGCGCGGTATCCAGCCGCTTCGAACACATCACATCAGCCTCTATCATTACCCGAACATCCGTAGAAGCGGAAGAATCCGCTATAGCCATCGCGATAGTCTCTTCCACTGCCACCCTTATCCTCAGCGATTCTAAAACTGCCATACAAAATTTCGCCCGAGGCCAGCTACATGCTGCCTCTCACAAAATCTTAACTACCAACGTTCAAACACCCCGACCCAGAGACCTTGTCTGGGTACCAGCCCATTCGGGCAACCCTGGTAACGAAGCGGCCAATTCTGCTACTCGAGCATACGTCGACCGAGCAACAGATACCGAGGACCTAGGCAGTGCCAGAGATCGGCTGATAACCTACAACGACATTACACTACACTACCGGTATGAAAGACTTCACTACCCTCCCCCACACCCCTCCTTAACTAAACCACAACAAATAACATGGAGACACCTTCAAGCCCGCACATTTCCCTCCCCAGCACTGCTGGCACTCTTCTCCCCCTCTACTCATCAGTCCGAATGTTCCCTCTGCGAGGCCCCGAGAGCTACATTCGAACATATTATGTTCAGATGCCCGGAGTTTCAACCACCGGCGGAATGGCGCCTTACGGACAACGAGGCTTGGGAGATCGCGGTCTCCAGCTCAGAACCGGCTCCACAAAGGAGACTGGTCGACTGGGCTGAAGCGGTCGCCGTCAGGCACTGCCTGCTGGCCACCACCCGTGATCAGGAGCCGGCCCAGCCCTTGTAACGAGTATTTCGCGGCTCCACTAAATAAAGTTTTTCACCACCACCATCAAGGCCCATTGGTTCTCTGAAAATCATTTTTCGAACTCTGCTGGTTACCACTTTGTTCTGAAGCTGAAATTTAAATATAAAACAAGCCCTGTGTGCGTGTAAATACTCGCATCTGGTCGCCTTTTTTACTGTACTAACGCTTGGTCAGAAGTTCAAAGCTAAAATCACACGTGTACGTTAAAGGCAAGAACGCTGAGCAGCAGACTGAAATTGACGGGTTTTCTCTCTATCAACCGATCACCGCTGACGCATCTGCCTCGGTTGAAATTCAAAGTTGCTGCATGCTGCCGATAACCGAACCGATAAACCGCTATGAACCGGTGACGGCGCCAATTTTTCATCGTTTCTTTCTCTCTCCCATCTGGTTATATAATATCTTTGATTCGAGAATAAAGTCGGCATTGTTTGGTCTGGCCACGCTGTCTAATGCATTAACAGAAGTGGCGAGTCCGCCAAGAATGCCTTCGCAACAGTGGCGACAAACCTGAAGGAAGCACATCGGCCCAGGAGAAGGCCAAACATGGTTCACAAGTTACCAGACTTGGATAATGAACACTACAGGTAGCATGTTTACCTGGTATAAATAGAAGTGCACTTTGAAGCCATAGAAATCACAGCTGATGGAAGAAAAAGGGCCTTGCTCATAACCGCCCTCAAGACAAAGACAGTTTAAGTTGTATACACTCAAGTAGCACCGGCAAGAACAAGTTATTTTAGCTAAGATGATGTAGTCGCGCCTTTTAACCGCTGCTACGATCCTACACGAAATGAAATTGCAGAAAACTTCCAGTTCTCTAAGCTCTATCAGAAAGACGAGGAATCCGTGCATGAATTTATGGCAGTTATTAGACAAATAGTACAAACCTGCGATGTTTCGTCTATGCTTTGATCAGAGTCCGCATCGTGCGCGGCGTCAGATCGAAACGTTTACAAAAACAGCTTCTGAGAAAAACCTTCCTGCCGCTACAGGAAGCAGAGGCTCCAACAGAAGCTGCAAAAACCACCTAACTTGATTAGCGAGTAATAACCGGGCAGTTTTAAGAAGCAAACGTATGCCAGTGTGTAAGTTTGATCAATACCCACTACCAGTCTTCGGCGACATGTTTGTCAGTTTTGCAGGAGGGGAAATGTTTAGTGTGTTAGACTTGCGAAACTCCTGTAACCGAGTCGCGTTGGAGGAGGGTTCGCGTAAACTGACCATCATTAAAATGCACAAAGGTTTGGTTTGGTTTGGTTTGTGGGGTTTAACGTCCCAAAGCGACTCAGGCTATGAGAGACGCCGTAGTGGAGGACTCCGGAAATTTCGACCACCTGGGGTTCTTTAACGTGCACTGACATCGCACAGCACACGGGCGCCTTGCTTTTCGCCTCCATCGAAAAGCGGCCGCCGAGGCCGGGATTCGATCCCGCGCCCTTGAGAACAGTAGTCGAGCGCCGTAACCACTGCGCCACCCCGGCGGGGCAAAATGCACAAGAACCGGCATGAAACCTGTCCGCGCTGATTTCGGCTGTATGATCGGTGGCCCTCGTTTCTGAAAAACAAAAGCGGCTGCGAGCTAGAAAGAACATTCAGAGCTATAAAATAACACTGGTACACGTGAAAAAAAAAATAAAAAGAAAAGCGGGGAAAAGAAAACACTTTAAAGCGCAGGCCAGGATTCGAAGAAATAAAACCGACCAACACCTATGAGTATGCTTTTGCCACACTAAACTGGTTACGGTAGTTATATTTCTCCTTATGTAACTTTCCTGTTTCGTACTTAATATATTTTTCGCGACTGTCGAAGTTGTGGTCATATTTCACCAATCGGCCTTTAAACATACTGAATCTTTTTCCTGGCTATCATGAGGTCTCAAAGCAGTTTCGCATATTAATAGTGCATTGCTTACTTGCAGGTGCACTTCATAATATCCTAATTCACTAGAGCGACATGTTTTGTCATTGTTTTTGAACGCATGTAAATTTTGCTACATAGAAGTTTGCCCCGCCGGGGTGGTACAGTGGTAAGACGCCCGACTACTGTCCGCAACACCCGGGTTCGAACCCGACCTCGGCGGCTGCGTTTCGATGGAGGCGAAACGAAGAGGCGTCCGTGTGCTGTGCGATGTCAGCGCACGTTAAAGGTCCCCAGGTGGTCGAAATTACTCCGCAGCCATCCACTACGGCTCCTCTTTCTCTCTTTCCACTTTCATTTCCACCTTCCTCCCTTCCCTTACGGCGCGGTTCAGGCGTCCACAGACACAAGTGCGACAGATACTGCGCCTTTCCCTTCCCGTGAACCAATTAATATTATTATTACAAAGGTAGTCCGGCGCAGTAATGGTTGTCATATTGCATTTTCTAGCTTTAAATGTTACCAGGGGAGAGGACACGCCAATAATGAACTTCGAACTATGCGTTTTGTAAATCTAAGCACTAAAGAAAGTGTCGCCTAAGTTGTATCTATTTCTGCATATTTCGATGGTCAGTGCTATGTTTCAGTTATGCTTCTTCGGTCGAAATTATAAAGATACAGTGTGCAAGTGCGTGCGTAGTGAACAGTTGCCTGGACGTGGAGCTATTGCGGAGGCCCGCCCGATGTGCCGAGTACTCAGTGACCTAAGACATTTGCGGATGGGCCTCAAGCAAACTACTGTATACTGTACCATAGTGTATCTATTTCTTTTATTTTTACCTACTCTTTTCTTTCTCCCTATCACTCACCTCTTTGATTTTCTCTACCTTCTCCTCGCTATCCCTTTATTTCCGCCGCCCCAGTTCAGGTGCTTCAGATATAAGATAGCAGATACCGGGGCTGGCAAACATCTTTTCTTTCCTTTTGTACATACAATAAATAACCACTACAACAACAACAGTACAAGGAGGGAGGAGCGGGAGCGACTGCTATGTACTGCGCGTACGTACTTGCTAGCACTGACTCATCACTGTTCTCAGCGTATATATACGCCTTGTGAGCGAGCGGTTGCTCCATTGATTATATCCCCCGTGGCCCAGCAGCTGAAGAGCTACGCGCATATGCAGTGAGGCATAGCTAAGAGATGACGTCACACACGGTTCTCCACGGAGACCGGTGATTTGTACCTGTACGAATGAAATTTGCCAGGTCTGGGAAGCAGATAATGTCGCGGCATGCTGCATCCACTCCGTGCACCACACGAGCCAAGAAGCAGCGAGTAGAGAACAGGCTGCGCGCTTGTAGGCTGAAGGTCGACTGAATGTCAAACTGCGGAGCACGCGAAACGCGCTACAGCTAGTCCAGTGAAGCTTTCGCTAAAAGCACCCGACTAAAATGTAACACGTAATTTTTTATTAAAACTGCTTCCGGTCAGAACAACCCATGCCTCCCCGACATAATTGGCATTGGTTAGACCATACGTTTATAAAAAGCTGAAATAAGAATGTTAATTAGCTACATACCTTCCGGTGCCTTCGAAGATCCATGCGTGCCTGTAGGTAACAAGAGGAAATATTTAAAGGGCTTCCGTCCTTTTTTGCAAGTGCTTGTTTACTGACATTTAGCAAGCACCTCGTCAACTCGTGTGCTTAGAGAGGAAACGCGCTTTGCTATGACCCAAACTAGAAAATTACTTTTAAAAGTACTTGTAAATTGTTAACTCCCGCTAGTGTAGCGCACTAAAGTTGGAACACAGAACAATATCCTGTTTAGGAATGTCAAATTATTATCCAATGTATCTTATTTTCTGTGAGGCTTTAATCAAAAATATGTGTGGTCATTTCCGCCACCATTTTATTGCTAAAGCAGTACTATGGATCCCTGCCCCCTCATGGATCACTGCCTTATCGTAGCGGAGGGGCTTGCGAAACTCGATGAAGTCGTGAACTCTGCTGTGTAGGGCCACCCAATATAGACAGGTCACGGCAGAGAGTTCTGACAAAATGTAATTCACTGGAGAAGGTAATGGCAACCCACTCCAGTATTTCCTGCCAAGAAAACCCTATGGCCAGTCAAAATACCATTGTCGATATGGCGCCGGAAGATGAGCCCCCCAGGTTGGAAGGCGTCCCACATGTTACTGGGGATGAAGAAAGAACGATTCCTAGTAGCTCCATGACGAATGAAGCGGCTGGGATAAAGTCAAAAGGAAGCTCAGTTGTGGATGTGTCTGGAAACGACCGGAAGGCCCGATGTTGCAAGGAGATATGTCACATAGCAACAAGAAATGTAAGATCTATGACGCAAGGTAAACTGGATGTCGTCAAGCGAGAAATGGACAGATTGAACATTGATATCTTGGGTATCAGCGAGCTCAAGTGGACCGGAATGGGAGAATTTAATTCCGACGACCATTATGTCTTTTATTGTGGGCACGAAGCTAGAGAAGGAATGGGGTCTCTCTCATAGTAAACAGAAGAATGGGCAAAGCAGTGCTAGGGTACAACCCCAAAAACGACCGAATGATTTCACTTCGGATTCATGGTCACCCTTTCAACATAACAGTTATCCAAGTCTATGCACCACCACTACTGCTGAAGATGCTGACGTTGACAGATTTTATGCGGACCTGCAATGACTTAGACCGCACTCCATCATCAGATATCCTTTTTCTCATAGGAGACTAGAATGCTAAGGTAGGGAGTGAATAAATGTCCGGAATTACAGGCAAGTTCGCTCTTGGTGAGCCAAATGAAGCTTGCCAGAGGCTAGTAGAGTTTTGTCAAGAAAACAACCTGACCGTAGCGAATACTCATTTTCAACAAAACAAGAGGCGCCTGTACACATGGACTTCACCGGACGGTCTGTACAGGAATTAGATCGATTATATTCTTTGCCGGCAGAGATGGAGAAGCGCTATACAAGCAGTCAAAACAAGGCCTGGGGCCGATTTTGGCACCGATCATCAGCTTCTTGTTGCCAAATTTAAGCTTTGATTGAGGAAAACGCAGAAAACTAGAAGGTCTTTCAGGTATTATCTGGATCAAATTCCATTAGAATATGCTGTGGAAGTGAGGAATCGATTTCAAGAATTAGATCTAGAAAAGAGAGAGCCTGAAGAGATGTGGACTGATGTTCGCGATATAATACAAGGCGTTGCTACTAAGGTAGTTCCAAAGCAAAAGAAATGCAAGAAAGCAAACTGGTTATCTGAAGAGGCTTTGCAAATAACTGAGGAAAGGAGGATGGCAAAAGTTATGGGGGAAAGAGAAAGATACAAGGTTCTCAATGCGGATTTTCAGAAAATAATAAGGAGAGATAAGAATGCCTTCCTGAACATACAGTGCCAAGCAGTTGAGGACAACAGCCAATTAAGGAACACAAGAGCTCTGTATAAGACAATCAAAGATACCAAAAAAAGCTTCTGTGCTAAGCTGAGCGTGATAAAGGACAAATGAGGCAAGGACCTCACTGGAGCCTCAGAGATAAAGAAGAGGTGGCAGGAATACACAGAACTGTACAAGAAGGACCCGAATGTGCAAACCCAACATATGACGGTTGTGATTACGGACCTCGAGCCGGGCATCTTGAACAGTGAAGTTGAATGGGCCTTAGCCAGCCTTGCTAAGAACAAAGCTAGCGGAATTGATGGCATTCCAGCGGAGTTGCTTCAAAACCTCAACCATGACATTGTTAACATTCTGTATACATTATGTCAGAAGATTGGGACAACCCTGAAGTGGCCACAGGATTGGAGGAGGTCAATTTACATCCCCATTCCAAAGAAAGGCAGTGCCAAAGATTGTTTCAACTACCGCACGATTGCGTTTATTTCGCATGCTAGCAAGGGGATGTTGAAAATCCTCCAAGGTAGGCTGCAGCAGTATGTGGATCGGGAGCTTCCGGACGTGCAAGCTGGGTTTCGCAAGGGCAGATGAACTAGAGACCAAGTTGCCAACCTTTGCGGGATCATGGAAAAAGCAAGAGAGTTCCAGAAACCCATCTACTTCTGCTTTATTAATTATGCGAAAGCGTTTGACTGCGTAGATCACAGCAGATTGTGGAAAGCTCTCTAAGAGATGGGAGTTCCAATTCACCTCATCTATATCCTCAGGAACCTGTATGAAGGGCAAGAGGCCACAATCAGAACTGGGCATGGTCTTACTGATTGGTTTGCAATTGATAAAAGAGTGAGGCAAGGCTGCATAATGCCGCCCTGCCTATCTAACCTATATGCAGAGTGCATGATGAAGAAGGCCGGCCTGGACGAGTCTTCAGCTGGAGTGAAGATTGCTGGAAAACGTATTAACAACTTTAGATATGCGGATGATACCACTATTGGCAGAACATGAAGTGGAACTCAAGAGACTCCTGATGCGCGTACAAGCAGGGACTGAGAAGTTTGGGCTTAAATGAATATTAAAAAGACAAAGATCATGACGCCTTGCCCTACCACGTTCTGGAACATCAAGGGACAAGAAGTTGAAGCTGTGACAGATTTTCTCTTCTTGGGCTCCAAGATTACCCCGGAAGGAAACTGCAGCCATGAAATTAGGAGACGCCTGCTTCTGGGAAAGAGAGCCATGGTTAGCCTTGACCGCCTAATAAAGAGCAGAGACATTACTCTGCCAACCAAGATCCATATACCTCGTGCTATGGTCGTTTCAGTTGTGACTTATGGATGCGCGAGTTGTACTGTGAAGAAGGCTGACCGCCGAAGAATTGACGCGTTTGAATTGTGGTGCTGGCGGAGACTTTCTAGAGTTGGACTGCCAGAAGATCAAACCAGTCGATATTGTCGACCATAAACACTGATTGCTCATTGAAGGGTCAAATTCTATAGTTAAAGCTCAGCTACTTTGGTCATCTGATGAGAAGAGACGAGTCGGCTGGAGAAAGATTTGATGTTGGGAAAGGTTGAGGGTCGCCGGAGAAGGGGTAGGCAGCGAACGCGATGGCCAGATGGCATCCTCGAGGCGCTGCAGATGAAGTTATGTGATGTTAGGAAAATAGTGAGAGACCGGAAAGCGTGGCGTGACATGGTCCATAGGGTCATGAAGAGTCGGACACGACTGTACGACTGAACTGAACTGGACTGAAAATCATCCTCGCCTACGTCAAAAATCTTAAGTCTGAGCAGCAACGCTGATCCTGTCATTGGTGACGAAACACAAATAAACACCTTCAAGTTATAGGAAAGACCTGCTTTTAATGTATTCCATTGATCCCATCCAAACTTATTGCACAACTCTCCGCTGATGTGTCTAGAATTGGGACGACCATGGATTATCTTAGCCGCGAGTACAACTCCCTTCAAATGCTTTAGCCATGCCTCTCAGATGAAGCACCTGCAAAGTCGTAACCTGTAGAATATTACAGAAGAGATGTTTCAACAAGAGCTACGAAAGATTAAATCTTCTTCTGTACGGCCTCAGCCCGTACAGAAGAACTGAATGCACTTGCCTCCATGTCACCAACGATTCCAGTGGGAGCTATGTGTATGCCATACGCCAGTGCACTACGCAGTCCTGCCCCTCGAGGGGACATACTCGATTATTGTAAGGCCGCAGTGAAAAGCGACTCGCACGTGGAGTCGCGCTGGCGGTCGATCCCCCCACGCGCCGAGGCCAAGGAGCACCCGCTGTCGTTTTTTCTTTTGTTTTCCTCCTTTTCCCCCTTTTTCTTGGGCGCGGGCTCGCGGGGCGCGCGGGAGGCCTGGTTTGTTTCGTCCTTTCGCCCCGAGGCGTCGCCAAGACGCGAACGCAGCCAGGATCAACAGTGGCACGCTTCTGCGAGCCACCTTACGGCCAGCAGAGGGCGACAATAGGCGCGGCCCTCGCCCCCCCCCCCCAAGTAGGCCATCAGCCCAGCGTTCTCCCGCTGTGCCCGAGACATTCCGAGCGACGGCGACTGTACACTGCTCTGGGACAGTGCCCCTCGCCCCCTTTTCCTCGACAGGGACGGCGGGGTGGCCTAGTCTCCAGACAGATCCCCCGCGGCGTTTCTTTCACAAAAGCGGCAGCTGCAAGGTCGCGTCGCAAACACGCCGGGGAGAGGAAGGCAAAGACAGGCGCCGTGTGAGAGGGTTTGGGGACCAACGAGTGGAAAGAGTGTGTGTTTTGAATGTTGTATTTTTATTTGAAGTAATTAAGGACCTGGGTTCGAGATTATTCCCAACCCACGGTGGTAGTGGCATGTTTTTCAATAATTTGATTGGCTGCTTTATTTTCGGGGCGGATCACCGAAGGTGACCGCCCTCGGGCCTTTGTTGATGTTTGTCATCAAAGAGCGGTCCTCGGGCCATGTTTGTCAGTAAAGTTTAAGGCTCCGTGCTTAGCGCGTAATTACAGTCCCTAGGCTTTAACCGAAATGCTCGATAGAAAAGTAAGGGCTTGTAGAGGGACTTCTCTGTGTGAGAGTCTATTTTGTCTTAAGTTGCAGTTGTCTGTGTGACTTGTTACTCTAACTGTTTGCCAATGTAAATAATATTTTTCATCTGTAAATATATATCTCCTCCTGACCATCATCAGATCATCGTCGTCTGCTTCTGTACCTGCCGAACACGAACTTAACGTCACTGGCGCAGTACGACAGGGTTCGGCAACCAGCGACCACGAGCATCACCCAGAGCACCCAGGCCCTGGGAACCCACTAGGCAACAAGCGTCCGCATGTCCAGCCAGAAGCAGCAAGGTGATCCAGGCCCCGAACCAGAGGCAGCGTTCTGGGGAAGGACTCCGACGAGGCTGCGGCACCAAGGGACGGAGGCCCCAACTGGCGACACCAGCACGGGTAAGCGGGATTCCTTGCGCTTTGTTGAAGTGGCTATGGCTCAAGTGTAAAGTGGCGCATGGTTTTAACAAGGAGCATGATGGCGAGCGTAGGCGAGAAAGATACAGGGGGAAATATAACAGATGGCAGCGAGCAGTCGCAACAAGCGACAATTCAGCCTGTAGCAGGAGCGCTACGTGAAGTAGCGGAGATGTCGGTATCTGATGCGGTTGCAATTCGCCGCATGGAACTAAATTTTGAGCTGGAAAAATTGAAAATTCTTTCACAGGAACGCCTAGAGTTACAGAAACTTGGGCTAGATCAAGCGGTTGCAATGGCGATAGCGAGAAGCGGGCAGACGTCTGTGAGGTCAGACATTGACGATCAGCGTCGAATGGGGCCCGATCCAGTCTCCCAATGCGCTAAAGTCCTTAATGGACTGAAGCTGCCGTGTGACGCGGACGTGCCGTTATGGTTCGAGGAAGTCGAGAGAATTTTCACGACGTACAAGGTGCCAAACGAAAGCCGCGTTCACTTAATCATGCCAGCACTAGCTGAGCATGTCAAGTACCTTCTCCGTAACCTCGGGGACGATGAGTGTGGTAGCTACGAGTCGGTGCTACGAGTATATGTCGGGAGCCATCCGGCTCGATAAAGCTAGTTTCGGCTTTTGGGGAGACGGTTAACGCCAAACTGGTCACTCTTGCGATAAGCATCAGGCGGCCCACCGCACACATAGCAGGGCCCGAGGCAGTAGACATTGTATGCGCGCTTTCGGATAAGCTGGCGGAGGGAGTGGATTGTTTGCTCTCCAGGGAGGATTGGGAACTGCTTTCGGAGATAGACAGTCGTTACGAGGCACTTGTTATGAATAAGGCCTGCCCTCTGTCTGAAGCAGTTAGCGCGTCTGTCACCATGGTGGAGCAGAGCGCAAAGCTGAGCTCTACATCACACGAGGAGCAAGCGGCCGGCCCTGAGGCAGAAAAACTAATGAGTGATGAGCAGGGTGTGGCGACGGAACAGCCCTGTGAAGTAGATCTGGAAGAAAGCGAGAAGGAAGATGTAATCTCGATCCAGGATGACGCGGACGCAGCCCTAAAACAGCGCCAGGTATTCAGATCCGACCAAGTATCAGACGAAACCTTAAAGAAAGCGTGGGCTGACGCAAAAGCAGGGAAGGCAGGCATGTTTGTTTCAGACGGTTTGTTGTATCACTGGGACTCGATCTCCGGTAGCAAAGTGAAGCAGCTTGTGCTGCCCCTTAGCAGGCGTGAAGTGGTACTCTGCCTTGCGCATGAGTCCCTTTGGGGAGGCCATTTGGGGCCACGGAAGACAAAGACCAGAATTAAGTACAGCTTTTTCTGGCCAGGCTTAGAAGGGGACGTAACGCGACACTGCAGGACATGTCACGGCTGTCAAGTCCGCTCAGACAGGCGAATTAAAGATAGGGTTCCCATCACACCTCTCACCAGACCCGACCATCCGTTTCAGGTCGTAAATGTCGATATAATCGGGCCGCTCGATGTTCCGTCGAGCAGGGGTCATAGGTACGCTCTCTGCCTCGTTGACTTGTGCACGCCGTGGCCGGAGGTAGTCTGTTTGCGATCCCTAACCGCTAGGGCAACATGCGACGCCTTGCTTACAATTTTCAGCCGCACAGGCATACCTGAGGTAGTCTGTTCAGATCAGGGAACGAACTTCACGGCGCAGCTGACGCGTGAGATGTTAGCAAGACTGGGATGCGCACCGCGGTTTTCGACTCCTGAACATCCGAAGAGCAACGGGACAGTGGAAGGGTGGAACCGCGTTTTGAAGAACATGTTGTTCCGCGTTATTGAGAAAGATCCCAAGAACTGGGATAGACTGGTCCCGTTCGTTCTCTGGGCGTACAGGGAAATCCCCCATGACACTACAGGCGTGGCGCCGTTCCAATTCTGCAGCGAATATGGACAGGCCAGCAACCCCTCCCGAACACACTCAGGGAAGAACCCGCGAAGTATTTGCGACAGCTACGCGAACAGCTAGAAGTAGCAGCAGAAGTAGCGGGTTTGACGTCGAGCGCACGTCAGGGAAGTTACGCGCAGGCGTATAACAGGCGCGCACGGAGCAAGACGTTTGTCGTCGGAGACTAGGTATTGCTCTTTGACACAAACCCTGGCAGTAAAATGGCCCCCAAATGGCTCGGTCCATTAGTCGTAACCGCGCAAGAGAGGCAGAACTCGTACAGAATCGACAAGGGAAAAAAGGCTACAGCGATAGTGCATGCGAACAGGCTGCGACCCTACTACGCACGTGTCAGCCATGTCGGAGTAGTTTTCGAGGAAGACGAGGAGTTTGGTGAAGTCGAGTACACCCCTCGGTCTGTGCTTGAGAGATGTGGTGGTTGTCTGATAGATGCGGAGAAACTCGCACACCTACCTACTCAGGACCGCCTCGAGATCTCGGAGGTGTTTGCCGCTTACGCTGATTTGTTCAGCGAAACGCCGGGAGTCGCACGAGTTGGGGCACATAAGATAGAGCTGCACGAAGGCCACCAGCTCAAACGCACTTTCCCATATCGCGTGCCGGAGTTATTAAGGAGTGAGGTGAGCCGCCAGGTAAACGAGTTGCTACACCTCGGGCTGGTGTATCCGGTGGAAAGCGAGTGCGACCATCCCGTTGTATGCGTGGGTAAGAAGGATGGATCGGTGCGCATGTGTGTTGACTATCGCGCTTTAAACGCAGCGACGCGCAGGGATGCCTTTCCAATGTCACCCCCTAAAGAGCTCATCATGAGGGTGGGCCGCGCTAGGTATATCACTCTGATCGACTTGCGACGCGGATACTGGCAGGTGCCGGTAGCTCCGGAGAGCCAACATCTGACCGCCTTCGTAACTCACGAGAGACAATATGCTTGGCGCGTCATGCCGTTCAGGCTAAAGAACGCCGCGGCCACCTTTCAGCGGATAATGAACACCCTCCTCTCGAAACATCAGGCTTATGCGGCCGCATACCTCGATGACATAGCCATTTCCTCTTCCTCGTGGACTGAACACTTGCGGCACTTAGAAATAATTTTTGATTTGTTGAGTGACGCCAAGCTTAAAGTGAGCCGAGAAAAGTGTCAGGTCGCACAGGCCCACATTAAGTACCTAGGACACATAGTGGGAGGCAGAACCCACGGGCCCGACCCAGAAAAGATATCGGCCATTCGTGGGCTCGTGCCTCCCGCAACAAAGAGACAGCTACGGAGTCTGCTAGGCTTATGTGGTTACTACCGCGATTACGTTGAAGGATACGCCGAGGTGGCCGCACCACTCACGTCTTTGACGAGGCGAGGTGTACCTAACACGATTCCGTGGAGCCAGGAAGCGCAAAACGCGCTCGACAGGCTCAAGTCAGCTCTGTGCGAAGCCGCATCGCTGAACACCCCCGACATTAAAAGGCCATATTGGCTGTTCACCGACGCGTCCGACGTTGCAGCGGGGGCTTGTTTGGCGCAGATGGGAGACGAGGGACGGGAAAGGCCGATAGCGTTTGCCAGCCACCGATTCACGCCAACGCAGACCCGCTGGTCTACGATCGAGCGGGAAGCATTCGCCATTATCTGGGCACTAAAGAAATTTGATCATTGAATGTACGGGGCAAAAATTAACGTGGTGTCTGACCACAACCCCCTCTCCTATCTCACTACTAGTACGCCTCATGGGGCAAAACTTGCGCAATCGGCGCTGGCCCTACAGCGCTACAATGTGACGGTGACCCACGGGAAAGGGTCAAGCAATGGTAACGCCGACGCGTTAACCCGTGTCCCTGTCACGAAATCGGCGCACATATTCATCAAGTCGGCACGGCGCGAGGCCCGCGCGGCGTCGCGTGGAAAGCATGTAGAGAAAAGCCCCCTTCCCCGCGCGGGAGAGCGCGTAGCTTTGTACGCGTTGCCGTCACCCTCTTTCCTATTGCCCGGGGAGGACGGTGGTTCGTCGGACTGGAATCAGCCAGAAAATTCCAGCATCTTCTATGGGACTTAGCCAATGACGACGCGCGGCTCGATGGGAGGAGAAGAGGGAGCTATAACCAGCGAAGCTATGTGTGTGTGCGCGCTAGCTTTGGCGCATGTTAACAAACAGACGCGGCGCGCCCTATTTAAAACGACCGCGCCGCTTGTTGAGTCAGCCAGTCAGTCAGTTCGTCAGTGTTTTGCGACGTGTTCGCCTGTGCTTCGGCTGGACTCCCGGGGATCACCCGCTGGTGGCAAGCCCACGGACTTTCAAGGGAGCGGCGCTCGTCTCGTATGGCGGCCACATCGTGACTCTTGAGGCGTCGGACTGCAACAGTGCCCGGTGAACAATTTGGTGTTTGTTTATGTACTCTCTCGTGTTTCATCTGTTGTAAAGCCTCTACGTTTTTGGATACCTGTGTAATTGCATGCTTAGCGTTTGTATTCTGTGAACCTCTCGTCTATGCATTTCAAGTGATCTTGTGTATCCCTTTGTATCGTCTCTTGCTGTGCATAAATTGTGTTTTGTTTGTTACTTCTGACTCCGATCCTTTCTCTGGCTTGAACCGGCGACCGCTGGGCACCAAACGACCACCCCCTTCTGTCACCACAAGGTAGTTGAATTCCGGCTGAGCTTGCCACGCAGGTCGAGGGCATCTCCTTTGCGACCGGAACAGCTACCCCCACTCACTGCAAGGGTGTCTGGGAGTGTGCGCACCGTTAAGGGCGCATCGTTAATAATACCTCATATTTATTAACGGGTGACAATTATTCTGGCGTCCGCGACAGGACGTTTGGTGCATTCAAGCTCAGAGGACGGAGAAAGAGTTGGAAGAGTTTACAAAGAGGTCGTAAACGGTATAGCAGCAGAGCGATAGCAAGAGGTACCGCGCTGAAGCGGTTGTGCATGGTCCATTGAGAGTGATATGTATTAGCATTAAGCAGTTCAGAGTGGAGATGAATCTCAAAGAGATTATTGCGTTGGGCCTAGAGGAAGGTCTTAAAGGAGCTGAACTGCGAGAATGGGTGGACCGAAAAGAAAGGGAGGTTCTAGAAGAGGCTGAGAAAGAAAGAGAGAGGCAAAGAGAAGAACGAGAGAAAGAATGGCTCAAGAAACGAGCAGAAAGAGAGAGAGAATGGCAGAGGAAACAAGCAGAGGCAAAGAGACAAGAAGAAGAAAGAGAAAAAGAATGGCTCAGGAAGAGAGCCGAAAGAGAAAAAGAATGGCTGAGGAAGCAGGCAGGAAAAGAAAAAGAATTCTTAAAAGAGAGAGATATCCTTCTCAAAAAGCTGGCTGAAATTCGGCGTTTGAAAGGTATTACCGAGCCTCCGGAGGTTACCTTTCCTTATATTAGAAAGTACAGTGAACCAAGCGATACATTGACAGCCACAGGTACTGCAGAAACTGGCTCCAGCAGCAAGAATGAGGTTGTGGATCAGCGTGTTCTTGCAACAGAAACGTCAGATGACCTAACTGGAGCTCAGAATTCTCAGAAAAATGATATTGTGCCCTCCGAGACGACAGGTTGCAGAGAAGCTGCAACGGCAGCTATCGAGCCAGAAGGCTCATGCATGTACTCTTCACTTCAAGAGGAAGCGCAATATTCTAGCTCCACGTCTGGTCGCATGACTGACGGAAAGGAAGAGCTGTGGAATAACAGCGATGCCGAAAGCTTAGATGGAGCTGATGCTGAGGACAGCATTCTTGCCGAAATGCAAGAACCGGTTTCCTGGAACGGTTCGACTGACGAGGAGGCTTTACTCATTGAGGAGGACGAAATATTTCCCTCCGTTGGGAATGACAGTGCAGATAAGAAACGGAAACCGCCAGAAAGAGAAAACTGCACTGCGAGAAAAGAGTTTAACAAAAATTTTAAGGAACAGGATGTAACCAAAAGCGAGGATAATGAGTCTCTAGTTGAAAATGAGTCCTGCTTTGGGAAAGTACGACTGAAGGTCGTAAAGAAAAGAAAGAAAATTAAAAGGATTAAGGGAGAACAAAGTTCTCAAAAAGACGCTCCTTACTGACAACAATGTTCTGATTATGCGGGTAAAACCGGATCAAACGTTCCTCGGACAAAGGTGCGAATAAAAGTGAAAATGAAAAGAAACAACTTCAGACCTGCCAAGTCAGCTGAAATGGAGCCGGAAAAGTGAAGAAGAAAGAAAAGGAAGAAGTTACTGAAGGACTTGAAGCGCGAGGAGAACAGCTCAAACAGAGAAGAAAGTGGGCGGCCGGCACCGAATAATATTAGGCCTGCAGGCAACATTTCTCTCCGCGAGCGTCCTGTTGGGGGCCTCAGATACAAGGGCCAAACTACTTCTGATCGGCAAACAGACAATATAAGGAAGATCAAAGCGCGAATGGGGAAGAAAAGCAGGACACGCTTGAGAAAGAAGTACCAGTGCTTCGTACGAAAGAGAACTGGCGCACTAGGTAGTTTGAGAGGAGCTCACCTGTTCGAAGGAAGAGCCACAAGCCGTGTTTGGAAATATAGGCGAAAGCATGCCGTGGGTTTGTGCGCTTCACATTTGAATAGCTGTGCGTTTCTGTGTTGTTGATTCCTATGTGTATCCGAGAACAGTGTGTTGTCATGTTTGTGAATTTCATGGCATTGATGTATGAATTTTGTAATGTGTTATTACAGTTTGTGAAATTTGTGCAATATGTGTGATGTAGACATTTGCCCTATATACTTGTGAGCACATGCATGTGCGCGCGATGTTCGTGGTTGTTGTGAATATTATTGGACAATATTCTTTAAGGGAGGGGCAGTGTCACGAAATCGGCGCACATATTCATCAAGTCGGCACGGCGCGAGGCCCGCGCGGCGTCGCGTGGAAAGCATGTAGAGAAAAGCCCCCTTCCCCGCGCGGGAGAGCGCGTAGCTTTGTACGCGTTGCCGTCACCCTCTTTCCCATTGCCCGGGGAGGAGGGTGGTTCATCGGACTGGAATCAGCCAGAAAATTCCAGCATCTTCTATGGGACTTAGCCAATGACGACGCGCGGCTCGATGGGAGGAGAAGAGGGAGCTATAACCAGCGAAGCTATGTGTGTGTGCGCGCTAGCTTTGGCGCATGTTAACAAACAGACGCGGCGCGCCCTATTTAAAACGACCGCGCCGCTTGTTGAGTCAGCCAGTCAGTCAGTTCGTCAGTGTTTTGCGACGTGTTCGCCTGTGCTTCGGCTGGACTCCCGGGGATCACCCGCTGGTGGCAAGCCCACGGACTTTCAAGGGAGCGGCGCTCGTCTCGTATGGCGGCCACATCGTGACTCTTGAGGCGTCGGACTGCAACAGTGCCCGGTGAACAATTTGGTGTTTGTTTATGTACTCTCTCGTGTTTCATCTGTTGTAAAGCCTCTACGTTATTGGATACCTGTGTAATTGCATGCTTAGCGTTTGTATTGTGTGAACCTCTCGTCTATGTATTTCAAGTGATCTTGTGTATCCCTTTGTATCGTCTCTTGCTGTGCATAAATTGTGTTTTGTTTGTTACTTCTTACTCCGATCCTTTCTCTGGTTTGAACCGGCGACCGCTGGGCACCAAACGACCACCCCCTTCTGTCACCACAAGGTAGTTGAATTCCGGCTGAGCTTGCCACGCAGGTCGAGGGCATCTCCTTTGCGACCGGAACAGCTACCCCCCCTCACTCTAAGGGTGTCTGGGAGTGTGCGCACCATTAAGGGCGCATCGTTAATAATACCTCATATTTATTAACGGGTGACAGTCCCCAATGTGACTTGGGGCGTAGAGCAAGCACACGCTTGAGCCATGGCCTTTCGACGACGCGTGAATGTTCCCGCGTACCCGGTGCAATGTGTGATGTGACCGGTGGAGTGCGCGTGAACTTGACGTGAGGACATCCAATTGCTCGCGCGCGGAACTTTCACGAACACTGTCCGGTCCGCCAATGCGAATGTGTGATCTGTTTTGTGTTATACCCATCTCGTGTCGCGAGTTTCATTTGGTGTTCCATTCACGTGCGAAGTGTCTTACATGTTTTGTTTTCTTCGCGGGTTCTTGCGGCCTTTGTTGTGTTAGGCTCACTAGGCTCATCCAAGCTCATTTACCCTCTTGGGAGGGGCGTGTAAGGCCGCAGTGAAAAACGACTCGCACGTGGAGTCGCGCTGGCGGTCGATCCCCCCACGCGCCGAGGCCAAGGAGCGAGCGCTGTTGTTTTTTTTTTTTCTTTTTTTTTCCTCCTTTTCCCCTTTTTCTTGGGCGCGGGCTCGCGGGGCGCGCGGGAGGCCTGGTTTGTTTCGTCCTTTCGCCCCGAGGCGTCGCCAAGACGCGAACGCAGCCGGGATCAACAGTGGCACGCTTCTGCGAACCACCTTACGGCCAGCAGAGGGCGACAATAGGCGCGACCCTCGCCCCCCCCCCCCCCAAGTAGGCAATCAGCCCAGCGTTCTCCCGCTGTACCCGAGACATTCCGAGCGACGGCGACTGTACACTGCTCTGGGACAGTGCCCCTCGCCCTCTTTTCCTCGACCGGGACGGCGGGGTGGCCTAGTCTCCAGACAGATCCCCCGCGGCGTTTCTTTCACAAAAGCGGCAGCTGCAAGGTCGCGTCGCAAACACGCCGGGGAGAGGAAGGCAAAGACAGGCGCCGTGTGAGAGGGTTTGGGGACCAACGAGTGGAAAGAGTGTGTGTTTTGAATGTTGTATTTTTATTTGAAGTAATTAAGGACCTGGGTCCGAGATTATTCCCAACCCACGGGGGTTGTGGCATGTTTTTCAATAATTTGATTGGCTGCTTTATTTTCGGGGCGGATCACCGAAGGTGACCGCCCTCGGGCCTTTGTTGTTGTTTGTCATCAAAAAGCGGTCCTCGGACCATGTTTGTCAGTCAAGTTTGAGGCTCCGTGCTTAGCACGTATTTACAGTCCCTAGGCTTTAACCGAAATGCTCGGTAGAAAAGTAAGGGCTTGTAGAGGGACTTCTCTGTGTGAGAGTCTATTTTGTCTTAAGTTGCAGTTGTCTGTGTGACTTGTTACTGTAACTGTTTGCCAATGTAAATAATATTTTTCATCTGTAAATATATATCTCCTCCTGACCATCATCAGATCATCGTCGTCTACTTCTGTACCTGCCGAACGCGAACCTAACATCATTATTATCACTGAACCGTTCGCCCCTCAGCTAAAGAAGCAAACTTCCACTTGGACTGGCGCACTATACTGTTCAGCGGATTGTCAACTTTGAACTACATTACAACCGTTATAATCACGAGGATGAAACAAAAACCAAGCAGCGCTGACTTCAATCACATTGATTGCTCACTTTGACAGATTTTTACCATCCTTGATAAGAAAACCTAGGGGGCTTCAACGTATCAATATCAATCAAGGTCTGAGTTTCCGTGCTGTGTTATGAATGACTAATTTCTCAGCTCATTACCTCTTAAAAACGTTGGGGTCACGCAAGACTAACAATGAACAGGCATACTTATTCTGCCTCCTTCATGGTCTTTCAATACTGCCTTTGCAAATTGTTTCGAGAATGAAATTCACGAAAAGCAATACTCACTCTTCGCTCATCAGATTTTCAATGGACGCCGTCAAACTTGCCGCAGCTCTGACAAATAAAGTTCTTCTAAATATTGTCGAAGAAGAATTGAAAGTCCCGCATAGACAGAACATCATCAACCACGTGGCCCTATAGATATTAAGTTTCCACAATCGAGTTCGTGCTACATCTCGGCGACTTACGACACTTCTACGCCATGGGTGACATAAACAACTCTTGGAGAGATCCACCCGTGGAACGACGACGCCATATCTAAAGGTCACGATATTATTTTTCAGTGGCTGCCAGGAGACTGTGGTATGAATGAAAACCACCAGGCAGGCGAGGCTGCGCGATCAGCACACAATGACAAAATTCCCATATCAAGGTTTGACGCAGCATGTGCGATTCGCTCTTTGGCCCTGAAAATTACGCTTTCAACGTGGAACACGGGGGGAGTTTTGCAACTACCGCCTCAGAGCTTTGGACCCCGGATTGCGCCTTCGCATTCCCCATAAGAGAGTATATCAAGAAGCAAAATTGCTCTGCTTTTTGTCGCTCGATATTGCTTTCACGAATATGCTTCCCGGATTGCAATGGCCGGTAGTCCTGTCTGTGAACATTGTGGCTTTGAAGAGACAGCAGAACGTCTCCTGCGTGAATCTCCTGCGTGCTCAAGAGGAACGTACACAGCTGTTGCATCTTACCTGCACTCTCCCAAGGGACTAAAACGTCGAGGCTGACGAAAAGGTTTCTACCTAAGTTTAGGACACCGCAGAGAGCTAACGACCAAAAAAAGTGGGCATAACATTAAGAAGAGCGTGTTGTCGGGCTAGTTGGTTCTGCATAGTATATAAGAGAAATGCGCAGCAACTTCAACAGGACACAGGAAGAAACACACACAACAATTCACGAGCGCTCGTGAACTGTTGTGTGTGTTTCTTCTTGTGTCCTGTTGAAGTTGTTGCGCATTTCTCTTATATACTATAACATTAAGAGCGTGCAGAGTGGGTCAAGGAAAGAACTCGAGCTATTGACACTGAAGTGGAAATTATTAAAAAAGTACCGAAAGCGGAGCATATGTGCTATGCCAACAAAGGAGAAACCATGGTCGAAGAGGATAAAAATTGATTATCAAGGAAGGAAAGCTTGGCAGGGGGCGGCAGAAAGTCAGTTGCGCAGACGTAGTTACGAACTTCGCAAGAGTCAAGGGATGCTGCTAGCACACGACTGGAATAATTTGAGGAACATGGGAGAGGCCTTCTCCCTACAGTGGGTATAGTCCAGCTGGTGTTGCTGCTGCTGATGATAATAATGATGAACGATGACCTCTTTTTGTTACTTTTATGTCAGCAAAAATAAATTTCGCCTAAACTTCCTAATGATGAAGAATGGGAACGACCCGGTATTCTTTTTATCAGTCTCTTCGTCAACCGCTGCGTCACGCGTTCTCACTTCGATGATCCGGTTATCCGTCACGTGTGCTAACCTCTTTTACTCGCGGCTGTAATAACGAAACTAATTGCATGTTTCACAACTTTAGACACGCATTCCCACTATCATCAATGAAATCAATTTCTTACTAACCCAATTTGTTACCCAATTTGCATCCTGCAACAAAATTATATTTCTACAATTATTTAAGCTCTACAAAGCGCGCAGTAATACTCGCATTCCCTGAGTATAATGGAGAAATAATCATTACTGAAGTAGAACGACGCGCTAAGCTCGCACGCCTGTTTATCCACCGAATAATGACCAGACCGCCTTGTAATGTTATGATCTACAACTGTCTATTTTTAACTTAATTACCGCTGTCGCCTATCCTCCTACGATAGTAGAACCCACGCGACGACCATCTAACCTATATCAGCCAGGGCATCTGTGAATCTAACGTCTATTTTTTTTCCGTCGGACAACAAATAATCCGAATGACCTGCCAAAATTAATCGCCCATCAACTTGTCCCACCATCCTTCAGACTATTCCTTGAAGGAATAAATTATTGGGTGTTCTCCCTCCAACATACATTAAGAAATAATTAAACTGTAGTTAAAGAATAGAAAAGGCCTTGTAATCACAAAGAATCACGAACATAACGTGCGGCACAGGCAAACCGGTTTTCGGCAGACTTTCATTTGGTATGAGCGAAATAATGAAACATCTGCGTGCGTCCTTTGCCCGGATGACAGCGGGTAATGCCATTCAGGACGGCTCTTCCGGTAACTGTAAAGACTATTTTGGCCGTAGGTGAAGATCCCAACGAGTTAGGGATAAAGATATTGGCAGTGTTCGGATTATATTCCTTTCAAGCCTGAAGGCTTTTCGAAAGCACATCACAAGCCTTTTAACGCAAAGGTGCCGATTTCTATAATAGGTGCATAAGCCATGCGGTACTAAAGTGAGCAGGCTGGGGAACTCAATACTGTCAGTCAAAAACATACTGCGCATTAAATGCTCTATCGTTTGTCTTTTTGACCCTTGCAAATATTCAGGCAGCGCTACTCATGTAATGTGGGTGTCATAGTTCGACAGAAAGTAGAAAAGTGTGTTATTTCGTTGTCAAAAAGTAGATTGTCGTCTCTGCGCGGCAGAAACGCAATCGATAGTGGACGCCACTATTTGAGTTCGTAATCAATAAATTCATGCCGTAGTGTTTATAGACGCAACGAGTAATGTTACCTGCACCTTCTATTCGCTCCTAGATATAAATATTTATGGAGATTACCTGTTGAGCGCAATGCAATTATCCAAAGAAGCACACCGGTATCTGGGAAAGGGAGGAAAGCATTTTTTATCTACTGGTACAAGAAAACTCACATGCCTCCGTAATGAGGAAAATTCTGCTACACCTGTAGTAATATGCAGCTAGATATATTTTATAAGAACTATCATAAGCCTTTATAAAAACTATCAACAACTTAATTTCGATGTAAACATATTTGACACCAGTTAAATATCAGGTTCTTTCTTCTTCTTCTTTTCTTCAAATTTACATTCCTCTCCCGATTAACCTGGACCGGAATTCACTCTAATTTCAGAATATATAATTTTTTTACACTATATACACCATTGCAGCACAACTTCACTTCAGTCAGGGTGCGGCCTCTCGTCACGGCACCCGAAACGAGTCTCCTTTTTCCCGCGTCGATCGGACTCCTCGGAGCTTCTCCCCCTCTCCGGGTTCTCCATTTCCCCCTCGTCCGGCGTCAGCGTAGCAGCAGTTTCAAGCTCTCCTCCGAATTCCTGGAAAACCAACTCGCTGGCACAGCTGGGGGTGGTTGAGGGAGGATCGGGTGTCCCCTCGGGAGCGGCGCTTTTCTTCGGCCGACATCGCCGGCCGGCCATGCGGCGCCAGCCCGCAGACTTCCTCCCAAGTTCGGGTCTTTCACAGGGAGGCGTCATCCACGGCCGCTTCGCTTGCACACACGCAGGCATATACACACAAACGCCAACACACATACGTCGCAGTCATTGCATTCGTTCGTTCTTTCTGCCCAAGATCGGGGCGCGCGCACTTGACACCTCCACCGCCACTGTGATGCGTGACTTCTTGGAACGCGTCACATCTCACACAACACCAGTGCGGGGCTGATGTCCGTGATCCCCCTCTGGCGCACCATGACAACAAAAGCTAAACTTAAAACTTTAAGCAAAAGGGCCCTCGCTCCCTCTGAGCAATGGAGCTGGTGTACACGCGTCGGCAGTGCGTCAGGCCAGGAGGCGCGGGATGCCTCCGACCCCCTGCGGCGGAGGGCGGTCTGTCGGTTCCGTGTCCCCCATACGAATCGTCTCCAAGGTCGCATCCCTTCTGGCAATTTGGTGCTTTCGCGTCCTGCGCTTTGTCCACTCACCGGACTTCATCTGTCGCTCACAAAAGCTCTGATCGAAGCGCTTTTTGCTCACGTTTCTTCCTGTCGAGCGGGATGCGCGCGTCTTCCTTTGACGAAAATCTCTGCCAGCCTTGTGATTAGTCCGCACGCAATCATTTGAGGCCCGCCCCATTTTTGCCCTTCGCGACTGCCGCGGTGCCCGCGGCTTAGGCGGATGACCCGTGATTTTGTCTCCTTGGTCAGGCAAATTTCCTGCGGTCGCCTCATCGCAAACGCACGCGTTCGCACGGTCATCTATCTCCTTCGACGCATCGCTGACAGTTAGCTCATGCATGAGCTCCTTGCAATCTGCAACCCTTTTATTCAAGCAGTTCTTTCTGTCGGCATTGTCGCTACCTTCCTGCTCTCCTGCGATGGCCGTTACAGTTGCTTCTGCCTCATCACACCTCTCACCGTTGTCACAATCCGCATCGCGGGCCGTCATCTCTACGTGCACTACAGGTGTCGCTTCTACCTTCCCCGGATTTGTGACATCCTCAACAATCGCATCTCCCTCCGATGCCAGCGTGCTCTTCGGAGCACCGAGAAGCGCAGTGTCAACTGTGTCTGCGTTTCTTTGCACCGCGTCGTCAGAACGCACCTCAGACGCATTAACCACTGCCTCCTGCTCCTCAATCTCGGCCTCATTGCCGCCTACCGAATCTGCCAGTCTGCGGTCCAAACTTTCCGCTCTCTGACCTCCTTCGAGACTCTCCGCGATGCCCGTTCCTTTGTCTGAACTCACCGCTTGTTTCTTGCCGGCCGCCGCTGCCCTGCCAGATTCCACGTACTGCAATTTCGCTGCTGCCAATTTCATTTCTGCAATTTTCAGTTTCAATTTTAACCGCGCCATCTCGTCGGCAAACGACAACCCCGAGCCTCCGCTGACGCCCCCTACCTTTGCGCCCGCCACCAGCTCTATCTGCCCATCTCCAGCACCCCGGCCCCATCCTTCCCCGCTACGGTACCGCAAACTATGCCCCACAGTTGTCATAGTGCGCCGCGGAAGAGGGACCTACAAGACACCAACCTGTGTCGTGCTCCGAAGATAGCTTGGCCCGCTGGTCAGCGCCCGAGGTTCATGGCTCAGCCCTGGCTCCTTTGTTGTTCCGCCTCCGTCGAGTCCGTTGGCCGGTCCGCTTCAAATCGGAAGATCCTTGCCGACTGCGCCAGTTAAATATCAGGTTCTTTCTTCTTCTTCTTTTCTTCAAATTTACATTCCTCTCCCGATTAACCTGGACCGGAATTCACTCTAATTTCAGAATACATAATTTATTTACACTATATACACCATTGCAGCACAACTTCACTTCAGTCAGGGTGCGGCCTCTCGTCACGGCACCCGAAACGAGTCTCCTTTTTCCCGCGTCGATCGGACTCCTCGGAGCTTCTCCCCCTCTCCGGGTTCTCCATTTCCCCCTCGTCCGGCGTCAGCGTAGCAGCAGTTTCAAGCTCTCCTCCGAATTCCTGGAAAACCAACTCGCTGGCACGGCTGGGGGTGGTTGAGGGAGGATCGGGTGTCCCCTCGGGAGCGGCGCTTTTCTTCGGCCGACATCGCCGGCCGGCCATGCGGCGCCAGTCCGCAGACTTCCTCCCAAGTTCGGGTCTTTCACAGGGAGGCGTCATCCACGGCCGCTTCGCTTGCACACACGCAGGCACATACACACAAACGCCAACACACATACGTCGCAGTCATTGCATTTGTTCGTTCTTTCTGCCCAAGATCGGGGCGCGCGCACTTGACAACACCCTACTGGAGTTTTCATATTACGAATAGTACGCGCAGCACGCTAGCGGATGTCGAGCTGCTACGCGGTGGTTGTCCCAAACCAACCGTAATCATCCGCGATTCATTTATAGCATTAATTTTTAGCTATCTCTGCCCTCCATAATTAGTGTTTATACCGGATTTAAGAGAATGAAGCGTCCTTCTACTTATCTGCCCTGAAGTTGCATTTGACATCCTTCAAATATAAGGCAATATCTATAAAAACCAGTCAAGGAAGTGTTAAGGGCGAAGTGCCGAGTATATCGCGCTCTTTAGTGCGTGTTAGGAAGTTCTTTCTCATCAGGCAATTGGATTGGTAAAACGTTTATTCGAGGCCTGCAGTAGAACACGCGCTCACGCGCGCGCGCTCCGGACGGGGCCTACGTCGTCCTCTGGGCACCGGCCGCGCGGCCTGGGTCCCTGCTCGCTGTTGCCGGCTCGCTGGTTTCCTGCCGGGCCAGCGCCTTGATGACCTGCTGGACGGCCCAGAGTTGTTCCTCGTGATTGTCGCTCCCTGCGGCTGCTTCCAGTCGCGGCGGGATCCTCCCGGACATAGGTTTTCCCTGGTACTTGTAATTCCACAGAATGTGTGCGAAGCCGGCCGTCTCCGTTCGGCAGACTCTGCATTTGTCTGTCGTGTGCGTCTCGGGATACATTCTATGCATCAGCGACGGGCTGAGGAGTGAGCCCGTCTGTAGCTGTCTGAATAAAACGGCTTGCTCTCGACTGAGCCCCGAGCAAGGGGGTGGAAGAGATCTGCGAGCTAGGCGGAACCCCCTGGTTATTTCGTTGTAGTCGGTTATTCGGCCTTTGGTGCAGAACCACAGCGGCCAGTCGACCGAGGCGCGGTCCGTTAGCGCGCGCGCCTTGGCGTGTGCGCACAGCTTATTTCGCTATCCTGCCTTTGGCGTAATTTTTCAACGCCTGCCTCGAGTCGCATAGCACTGTGTGGCAGTCGTGGTCGGCGATGTATTAAAAATCCGAATGACCCAAGCAGCACGTAATTTGTCTTCGCAAACACGAATCATGTCGACTGCGCAATCGGCTCTTTAACAGCGCAACTGCAGTAGCGCTAAGTATAAACGCAGGAAAAGCAGGGGGACAATATATTTCTTTCGTGTCCATACGTAGTTAGAATCGGCACTAAGTGTTGATCCGTTATGTATATCTGACTTCGGACACTTTGTTTTGAAGCCCTCATCCCTATCCCTCCCTCACTAAGTCCATGTCTACAAATTGCATTACAGCCTTCCCTGAACATCCATCGACAAGCTAAGATAGGAGTATCGCTGCGCCAATCTCGTGCTAAGCTCTTTCATGCTTTCTCCAATAGGAAGGAACTCTAACAACAAAAACTAGGAACATGCATTCTCTGCCTGCCTTCGCGTAGGCGTGGCCAATTTTAAGGATACCCGTGTGATTCTGATAAGAGCGATCATTAAAGCAAGCATTGCGAATAAAATAAGGTAAGAAAATATAAGTCGCAGTTAAGCTTCTCTGAACCCGAAACCAATATAACACCGCAGTAATCTTTAGCCCTCACTGAGATAAGTTTTGCTTGGTTTATAAGTGCTTTTGTACGAGTTTTCATGTTTAGAAAATTATTTGCAGGGTGCTTTACGTGCGAGTTGTGATGAAAGAGGCCTAATTAAGGTCCTTTGTAGCAATGTTGTCAGTTGAAATTAAAGCAGTCAAGACCACAATCTCTGAAGTGTAGTGCGAAAGACCGCCGGGATGCCAGGCAAAAACCAAGCTGCGGAGATAGCTCATTGCTCTAACGCAGTGACTAGAGAAGCTGATCTCTTTGCTTCAGCCATCGCAGACACCCCCAGTGAAGCCCGAAATTGCGAAAAACAAACTTTGTGTGATTAAACTATGCGAATTGCATTTGCACATAGGGTTTGTCCGAACGCCTTCTACCAAATTGATTTTCTTCTTTTCTTCCAGACGAAAACAAAGAAGAGTGGTGATCTCAGGTAGTGGTTTCCGCAAGCTGTGTAGCGGCCCGATTGATTATATGTAACAATATTATCAAAAATGCTGACAAGAATCAGAAGTATAAAATCCCACGGCCTTAAATTGAAGTCATCTAATCTCAAAGCCAGTTGGCATCGTAAAACGCTCTCTATAAAATCCGAGTTATGCATGCAAAAAACTGTATAGATTCAAATATCCTTGAAACATCTTTCACGAGCGTTAGTCATCGAACGCAGCAATCGTCACTGCTGCCCCTTTGATCGTGGCTCGCTTCAGCGCGTGGTAAGCATCTCGGGCTAAGTCCTAGTCTTGCTTCTCGTTGTTCGATGGTCTCGGCTGCCTATCGGGAACAGTTGTGGCCTCTGTCACAAGACACATGTTGTCTGTGTATGGCGTATTTGCCTAGGGTAAATGAAAAGGCGCAGTAAGAACTTCGTGAAGACAGCCATGTTCAACACAGCGCGAGAGCTTTTTGCAGTTCTAACTTGATGTAGACGATCATTAACGTGACAGTTTGGCCATTTTGGCGGAGCATGATAGGTACGAATGAGAACACAAGATACTAAACGTAGAAATATGCGAGCGCTGATTTACAACAATTCGTATTGGACCTAAGTCCGGCTACCCTTCAAGTCTTCTCATTCCAAACTTGTGAAGGGGGTCACGAAATGGTTATGCTCGAAAAATGCTTTAAATATGTCCTGTCCTGAGCTTCTGGATACGAGTAACAAGGTTCAATGTGCAGAACGAGCAGATGCGGTGGGATACTCCACAGAAGCCCAGTCCGTCTCGCTGAAATCACTCTTAACCTCATTTGTCACAAGACACCATCCCATCCCAACCATCTACCCAACAAATATATTTCGATTACTCCGTACTTACGCGACTTCTTCCACGGCTTAAAAATGATCGTACAACTGCCGAATGTAAAGTTTTTTTTTTTTTTGCACCTCAGAGAAGCTGCAAAATTAGCGACTTGACCAAGCCTGGTGGCACAAAGAATGAGATGTGCGAAAAGAAGCATCGGGCAAAGTTTGCTGAATGTTTCGCCTTAAAGCAGTTACGGAGGTCGACTGCTGAACCCAAGGATGCGGGATCAAATCCCGGCCCCAGCGGCATCTTTTAGATGGAGGCGAAAAGCTAGGTGCCCGTGTGCTGTGCAATTTCATTGCACACTACAGCGTCAACTACCGCTCTATTTCTAGAAACTGATGCTAACACACAGATGATGTTTTGCAAGTATGGCTCCCTTAGTGGCCTGGTTAGAGCAATACGATTTGAGTGACGACGTAAACAATGAATATTCTGTCTACTCCCCTTTACCCCCATCAATGACCATGAGCATTCCCATTCAATAACGGACATTCAATCAATCAAGTGCCCGGAATGTCCGGAGTACACTACGGCACCTCTAATAGGATGCAAAGCTTGGAACGTTAAACCCCATAATCCAACCAACCTGTTATTATTTGCACAGAATTAGAACATACTTCGCGGGGACACCTTCATTTGGGTAATAAAAACGTCTTATTTATTCACTATATTGGTACGAAGAAGCAATATTATCGTCCGTTAAGGCTCCATTTCTATTCCTTGCGTCTACTTCAGAATCACATAAAGTGTTGCCGTATTTCGCTTCTAGCTGAGCATTTTCGGAGTTTAGGCGATACATAGGAGTTTATGCATGTTTGTTTTCCGATACATTTGACGACTGTTGGCATGATGCCACGTCTTGACAACAGCACTCTTTCGACAGAAAAACACGGCGTAAAATTATCCGGAGTTTAAATCCGCTTAAAACATTTAGACGACCGAAAGTACTGTTGGACAAGGTTTTTCTTAGTCTTGCTTGGTAGCGCTGCTTTGTGAGAGGGCACACAGCTTGGTAAATTAAGAAACATCTTTAGTTGTTTGGTTAAGGCTAAAACAACGATACAATATCTCTCTCGCTTCACCTAAATTAACGGCATACATTTAGTGGTACATATGTCCTCGCTTCGAATTCATCCGCAAAACTTGTCTTTAACTTTACTAGCAAAACGATGGTAAATGCGACGCGAAATATTATGATGCCACTATCAAATGTGCACAACGTGCGGTTGCATCCCAGTTCTGATACAACAGTATTGCGTATTTATTCCGACATGTTTCCGAGGCCTTATTTACAAATCTAGAGTGCGGCGGCGTCTGTTGCACTGAACGAACTTTATACTCTACCATGTGCAATTTATAATCACCAAAGTTCACGTTTGTGATGCGATCGCTCTTATTAGGTCAAATTTTCATTTACAAAAAACGTTGGTAATTGCACTTACACTTGAGTACCGTCATTCCTTGAGTACTTTTACTAAACGAGCAAGAGTCGGCGTCGGCCGAGACTCCAAACTGTTCTAAAACTATAGCGGTGTTGACTTGAATGAACGCGTGTATTTCACCACGCACATGCTTTGTGAGTTTCATCGAAAACATAAAGAAGCACACAAAAACGTGCATGAAATGGTGGACATTATACTAAATATTTTAAAGGCCTAGCTGTCTACCGACCGCTCTGAAGCATTACCTTTTATTGTGGCGACAGGTTTGCTCTTCGGAGCCATCAACGTGATAGCGGACTTGCTTGGTATTTTCAGTGGAGAATATAATTACAGTGAGCTTCAGCGGACAAACTTTATTATTTCAGAGGAAGATACAAATCTGTTTTCTCGATGGTTAAGCTGCTTAGTAGAGCATGTTTGTGCCAAAGACAACATGAGTGTTTGAAAAAGACCATGCAGAAGACCACGGTGTCAGTGCAGTCCTTTTGTTTGACGCCGTTTTGGTGTTGAGCAAAAACGTAACTTTGCGAAAGCAGCAGGATTGGGCAGCGTTATACGCTCACGCTTTGCTTCTTTTGTATTGAGCTTACTTTGCCACTTATGAACACTTACGAGCGTACCGAAATTTGTTATACGAGTTGGTACGCAAACCCAGAACTGCGGCGCAATGTAGACAAACATGAACAGAGGAACGCAACACAGGCGCACGCTACCAGCTGTAATGCAAAACGGAACACAAACTTTCTCTTTCACACCCAGCCAAAACTTACTCCTCTGCTCCCAAGTACATCACACTGGCACTCTTCTTCTTTCTCAAGCAAATATGTCTGGCTAGCGATAAATGTCTTGAATTCGTTGCTTGGACGCTATCTTGGATGTGAGGGTTGCTAACATTTATTATTGGCCAGAAATATCTGCCTGGGAAAGAAGAGGCGTGGAAGTGTGATGTACTTGGGAGTAGAAGAGGAAATTGTTCATGGGTGTGAAAGAGCAAGTTAATGTTCTGTTTTGTATGACAGTTGGTAGTGTGCGCCTGAGTTCTGTTCCTTTCTACGTGCTTTTCTATGTACCGCCGCAGTTCTGGGTATAAGCGTGCCACTTATGAACACCACAGTAACAAGGAATATTTATTCGTTGCAACCATCCTCGCCTTAAGTGTTTCCTGAATTCCTTGATACGTATGTCACGTTGAGCCCTTAGTTTATCTTTCCTTGCCCGTCCAATATTTTAGCCAGGTCCTTTGTTCTGGCAGCCTTGACTCTAGGGGCAGCATAAACGATTTACCGCACAGCTGCCTCATTCATGATTTGATAATGTTTGATGTCAATCGTGCATTAAGAGGCTGCGTTATTCCACCTCTAGGACGACGATGTTGGTGCAGGCGAACAAATAAAATCAAGTTAAACGACATATTAACTCTACGGAAAACATAGAGCACGCAACTGCGGCTATGTCTCAATTAGTGGACATAAGCGGAGTGCGAACGTCGCATGTTCTAATTCGACTGGGGCCTTGTGGGTGGGTTTATTGTAGTTTTTCTCACCTAGTTTGCAGGCCTAAGATATTTGTAGTAAACAAGCCTCATTAACCAAGTCCAGATCACAAAGAAATATCGATATGTGATTTGGCAGTCTACTGGCTTTCTTGATATTCTCAACTCATGATGACAGGCAACCGACCAAGAGACCGCCGTGGAAAAGAAATTACATATTTTTAGGAAAGCTTGCGCCAACAATGAATTCCATAACTCAGTGGCGGCAATAGCCGCAGACGTGCTGGGGATCATCGAACTAGAAAATGGCGCTGTTCTCGATAGAGCTAAATTTAAAGTTGGCACAGAAACCTCGAAATGAGTCCGCCAATGGACCTAGAATAAATGATAACTATTTACAAGCGGTTGCGAGTGGCTGTAATCATTGCAGATAAATATCAATGCATCTTGCTCCAGAGAAAAACGATGTATCTGCGCTCGGAGGTGTTCAGAGTGAACAAGCAGACGAAAGCTTTGCTGTGGTAATGCCGCTCAAAGAAGCATCGACCCGATGCTGTACAACGAAAAGAAACAAAAACACACAAAAAGACAGATTCGCTAAAAATTGAAAACACAGAGGGCTAATCATCGCTTGCAATGGGTCCTAAAGGCACAAGAACAATTTTCGGACTAGTGCGTCGCAGCTCGGACGTCGTCTGTGCATTGTACTAGAAATATTCCACGGGACTAAAAAGTAGCGCAAAACGTTTTCACGCAGTTCTCTAAAACGACGCTGCATAAAAAGTATTAACATAAATAATAAAGGCGTCAGACTGTTAGAGCAGTACTTGCACAATAGATTTCGATCGGTTACTACTATTGATGCTAAATAGACTCCTCAGTTTGTAAAATAAGGTGTTCCTAAAGTATCCGTCCCCCACATCATTCTTAATTTACATAATTTACATACACATACCCAGCATTTCCTCTTTGTCTGTTCTTGTTCAAATTATTAGCTCCAAAGTTGGAGGAGAAACCCAAACACGAGCGTGGCCCTCGGTCGACATTTCAAGATTCCTTGCTGTTTCCTCGCATAAGCCATCACAGATGACTAAGTGTTTTGAAACAATGTTTTTTTTAATATATTGTTTTGGTACAAGGTTTCTCTTTCAAATAGAAAGCACAAGGGATTAAAAACCTGTTTAAAACGAAGATGCCCCGCAAACTACAGTTTATTTCAGAGGTAAAGCTTGGAAGACATTTCCTGCTGACCTCTGTGTGCCTGCCAGTCACTTGGCGGTGCTACTGAAAATGACACTCAGCATGGGCGACCTTCTTTATCGACATTTGGCCAAGTCACCTTTATTTCTGCTTTTTCAGTGATTTGTATGGATATTCAAGAGCCCTTTCCTTGCGAGTTTGGTTTATGCCATTAAATCTTTCCTTAGGGGAGCAAGAAAGAACCTGTTGGAAATCAACTGGCATACACATAATATTAAATCCTCTTACAGTGAAAGCTTCGCACTCTTTTCAAAACAAAATGAAAAACCAATAAAGCATTGCGAGATACTAGTATTAATAAGGTATTACTAGGACCACATATATATATATATATATATATATATATATATATATATATATATATCCATATAGATTGTGCGTGTGTGCGTGTGTGTGTGTGTGTGTGTGCGTGTGTGCGTGTGTGCGTGTGTGTGTGTGTGTGTGTGTGTGTGTGTGTGTGTGTGTGTGTGTGTGTGTGTGTGTGTGTGTGTGTGTGTGTGTGTGTGTGTGTGTGTGTGTGTGTGTGTGTGTGTGTGTGTGTGTGTGTGTGTGTGTGTGTGTGTGTGTGTGTGTGTGTGTGTGTGTGTGTGTGTGTGTGTGTGTGTGTGTGTGTGTGTGTGTGTGTGTGTGTGTGTGTGTGTGTGTGTGTGTGTGTGTGTGTGTGTGTGTGTGTGTGTGTGTGTGTGTGTGTGTGTGTGTGTGTGTGTGTGTGTGTGTGTGTGTGTGTGTGTGTGTGTGTGTGTGTGTGTGTGTGTGTGTGTGTGTGTGTGTGTGTGTGTGTGTGTGTGTGTGTGTGTGTGTGTGTGTGTGTGTGTGTGTGTGTGTGTGAAGAAAAAAAGCCAACAGTCGGCGAGGCCAAGGAAAGCATTCTGGATTATGTTTTATGTCTTGTTTTTTTTTTAATTTTTACTTCAATAATCACAGAAATGAGTAATGTAATCTGTTTAGGGGAAAGATAATTAAACACAAAGTAGAAGAAAAAACAACCTGCCGATGGTGGGGACCGAACCCACGACCTCCGAATATCGCGTCCGGTGCTCTTCCAACTGAGCTACATCGGCCGCTGTCCCCCCTGCTAATTTCTCGGGTAATAATGTTGCCTGTATACGAACATTCAGAGTGTTCACCAGCGCCACCCTCAACCATGCATAGCGGCGGATGTGGAACGTCCTGTGTTACCGCCAGCGTCACGTAGAACGTGATCAAGAGCGAGGGCGAAAGCTGTGCTAGAACCCTCTTACGCTACCTATGGCTTCAAGACTGCCAGAACCGAGAGCCCCGTAAGCTACAAGCAGATAAATTAAGGGGAAATGAGGGTGCTCGTTATAATACATGAAGGAAAGAAACCAATAGTTAATGTTTATTCTGAAGGAATTTGATCATATGTTATATCTGTTTCCACTTTGTTGTGTAAATTGATTTTATGTTATTTACGCTTTGTGAATGTTGTTTGTTTCATTCTGGAGGAATTTTATTTTGTACTACTTGTTTTCACTGTATTATATTCCTTGTTCTGTATCATAATTAACCCACTCCCCTCTGTAATGCCTTTGGCCCTGAGGGTACAATAAATAAATAAATAAACAGTCGGCGAGCTAGGCCAAGGAAAGCATTGGGGATTATGTTTTATGTCTTGTTTTTTTTTTTTAATTTTTACTTCTATAATCACAGAAATGAGTAATGTAATCTGCTTAGGGGAAAGATAATTAAACACAAAATAGAAGAAAAAACAACATGCCGATGGTGAGGACCGAACCAACGACCTCCGAATATCGAGTCCGGTGCTCTTTCAACTGAGCTACATCGGCCGCTGTCCCCACTGCTACTTTCTCGGGTATTAATGTTGTCTGTATACGAACCTTGAGAGTGTTCACCAGCGCCACCCTCAACCATGCATAGCGGCGAACGTGGAACGTCCTGTGTTACCGCCAGCGTCACGTAGAACGTGATCAAGAGCGAGGGCGAAAACTGTGCTAGAACCCTCTTACGCTACCTATGGCTTCAAGACTGCCAGAACCGAGACAACCGTAAGCTACAAGCAGATCAATTAAGGGGAAATGAGGGTGCTCGTTATAATACATGAAGGAAAGAAGCGGACAGTCGGCGAGGCCAAGGAAAGCATTGGGGATTATGTTTTATGTCTTGTTTTTTTTTTAATTTTTACTTCGGTAATCACAGAAATGAGTAATGTAATCTGCTTAGGGGAAAGATAATTAAACACAAAGTAGAAGAAAAAACAACGTGCCTATGGTGGGAACCGAACCGCTATAGTTGAGGGTGGCGCTGGTGAACACTCTCAAGGTTCGTATACAGACAACATTAATACCCAAGAAAGTAGCAGGGCGGACAGCGGCCGATGTATCTCAGTTGGAAGAGCACCGGACGCGTTATTCGGAGGTCGTGGGTTCGGTTCCCACCATCAGCACGTTGTTTTTCTTTCTACTTTGTGTTTATTTCTCTTTCCCCTAAACACATTACATTACTAATTTACGTGATTAGGAAGTACAAATTTAAAAAAAGACAAAGTACAATCCCCAATGCTTTCTTTGGCCTCGCCGACTGTCGGCTTCTTTCCTTCATGTATTATAATGAGTACCCTCATTTCCCCTTCATTTATCTGCTTGTAGCTTACGGGGATCACGGTTCTGGCAATCTTGAAGCCATAGGTAGCTTAAGAGGGTTCTAGCGCAGCTTTAGCCCTCACTCGTGATCACGTTCTACGTGACGCTGGCGGTAACACAGGACGTTCCACGTCCACCGCTATAGTTGAGGGTGGCGCTGGTGAACACTCTCAAGGTTCGTATACAGACAACATTAATACCCAAGAAAGTAGCAGGGCGGACAGCGGCCGATGTAGCTCAGTTGGAAGAGCACCGGACACGTTATTCGGAGGTCGTGGGTTCGGTTCCCACCATCGGCACGTTGTTTTTCTTTCTACTTTCTGTTTATTTACCTTCCCCTAAACACATTACATTACTAATTTACGTGATTAGGAAGTACAAATTAAAAAAAAAAACACAAAGTACAATCGCCAGTGCTTTCTTTGGCCTCGCCGACTGTCGGCTTCTTTCCTTCATGTATTATAACGAGTACCCTCATTTCCCCTTCATTTATCTGCTTGTAGCTTACGGAGGTCTCGGTTCTGGAAGTCTTGAAGCCATAGGTAGCGTAAGACGGTTCTAGCGCAGCTTTAGCCCTCACTCGTGATCACGTTCTACGTGACGCTGGCGGTAACACAGGACGTTCCACGTCCACCGCTATAGTTGAGGGTGGCGCTGGTGAACACTCTCAAGGTTCGTATACAGACAACATTAATACCCAAGAAAGTAGCAGGGGGGACAGCGGCCGACGTAGCTAAGTTGAAAGAGCACCGGACGCGTTATTCGGAGGTCGTGGGTTCGGTTCTTACCATCGGCACGTTGTTTTTTTCTACTTTGTGTTTATTTATCTTCCCCTAAACACATTACATTACTAATTTACGTGATTTTGAAGTAAAAAGTTAAAAAAAAACAAAGTACAAACCCAAATGCTTTCCTTGGCCTCGCCGACTGTCGGCTTCTTTCCTTCATGTATTATAACGAGTACCCTCGTTTCCCCTTCATATATATATATATATATATATATATATATATATATATATATATATATATATATATATATATATACATATATATATATATATATATATATATATATATATATATATATATATATATATATATATATATATATATATATATATATATATATATATTCCTATGCAACTTTTCCGCCATCCCAATTATCACCACCGCAGGCATGCAAATATGCCTCCGATGAGTGATATTCTCGTACTGTCGCGTACGAACCAACTATCACATTTTCAAACATGCTTTTAAACTAGTGTTACATTAGCTGTAAAACACTACAATGAATAAACAAATTACAGCTCAGTAATTTAAGACCTACAAATGCTTTGAGAGATGATAGCCTCACAAATAAACAAGTTGGTCGAACAATTAGGGCAATCCTCCGAAGAAGATTTGAAGTTGATTTGTAAAAAGCGAATACTGAATTATTTACCGTTCTGCTGACCGCCCTGGTTAGTTCAGTTTCCACAGCAACTGCCGCGAAAAGGCGGTGGGCCTCGATCCCCGGACCAGGGCGAATGTTTCCTTAGTTACTAAATTACTTTTAACCCTGTATAGCTTTCATTTGAGCCTTTTCGGGACGATGGGTGGATGTGTGAAGGTCAATAAGTAATTTTTCTCCTATTAAAAATAAACTAATTGCGAGAACTAGGCACACTTTCAAAGACATAGACCGATGAAACCGTTGCTTTTAGTACAGGAATTGTGGTCTTTTTTTAATATATTACTGCAGTTCGATACAACTCAGCATCGACGTAAGAAGTATCTTAACAAGAGGCCTAAACAACGGCATCGCCTAACTGTCAGTAGTTGCTGGCAGCCTTCTGGTCGTTGCCTCACCCCAAACTGTTGGCTGGAAGGTGCGAAGCAGTATTTCGCGATGTTGGGTCCGTCTACATCATTCCAAGACAACTGATTGAGTGACCTCCTTTTAAAACATTTTCCCGTGTGTTCCTCATTTGTAATCGACGAGAAGAACAACAAAGCATAAAGCCCTAGATTAAAAAATCTTTGTTTTAGGCGCCTGCATTGTATAATCAAAAGTTTCAGTTTGATTGTACATATAATTGTTTACAAGTAAATAAAATTAAGAAACCAGCGATAAAACCAAGGCTTGTAAATATGGTTCATGCTAAAAAGCGTAAGAATGCAGGGAAGGCCGAGCAGCCTCTGATAGTAAGACAGTAGTTCAAGAATATGTATAGGTACTTAGACGACGTCGATATCTTCTCTTTGACCTTTGAAGGCCACCTGGAAAAGTTTCACACCGTGCTCGACGCAATCAATTCGCCAGGGCTAACACTGGAAGCAGAGAAGTGCCACTTCGTTTACGAGGAGCTGCTGTCCCTGGGCCACATCGTCAGCATGGACGGTGTTCGATTAGACCCAAACGAAACAACTGCGAGCTCACAGCTTCCCCAGCCAGGTGATAAGAATGTTGTGCGCCGATTCCTCGAACTATGTGACGATTTCAAGAACTTTTCGCGCCTCGCGGAAGCTTTAACGTTGCTCACGAAGGCAGTCTTACTATTTGAGTGAAAAGCACCGACAGCAGAAGCCTTCGAGGAACTCAAGTGCCGCTTACAGACCCCACCAGTGCTCGGTCATTTTGATGAAACCGCCGAGACCGAAATTCATACCAACGTAAGCAGCGTGGGTATAGGCGCAGTCCTCGTTCAGAGAAATGCCGGAGCAGGAAACGTTATTGCTTACGCTAGCAAGTCCCTCTCAAAAGCAATGCTGTAATGACGGCTTGTTAGTTTTCCCTCTCAACAGAAACCAAATATTCGACGACCAGGAAAACATGCCTCTCGATTATTTAGGCCATGTCGAAATGGAGCTTACGCATACAAGAATTCGACATAACGGTTGCGTAGAAGTCTGGAGTCTGGTCGCAAGCATTTTGACGCAGAGTGCTTCTCGTGGGCCCCTGTTAACGTGCCTCCGAAGGACGACGACGACGATGCCTTCTTGTGACCGGTAAGCACCACCAGTTTTGCACAGAACCAGCGATAGGACCCTCTATTGACAGACCTGGTGAATTGCCTAGAAGGCAAGAGAGCTTCTGCTCCCATGGTTTTCAGGCGCCAGCTATCGTCCTTCGTGTTAGACACCGATTTCCTTGTGAAGAAGAATTTCGCACCCAATCCGACCACATACCTCCTTATCGTGCCTAAAGAGCTCCGAAATGACATTTTGCAGGCTTTACACGATGAGCCGACAACAGGTCATCTCAGGATGGCACGCACGTTGCATAGAGTGCAAACGAAGTATTATTGGCAGTGGTTGCCTGCCGAAATTACCCATTACATGAAAACATGCCGTGAGTGCCAGCGGTACAAGACGCCCCCGGTCAGACCAGCTGGGCTACTGAACCACATATAATCTCCGATCTTACCGTTGCAGCAAATATAAATGGATCTGCTAAGCCCCTTCCCGCCTTATCAACGGTAGCAAGCGAGTCATCGTGGCCACCGATTACCTTACCCGCTACGCCGAAGCGAAAGCACTGCTTAATGGTACGGCAGCAAAAGTCGCCAAGTTTTTCGTGCAGAGCATTCTCCTGCGACATGGCGTCCCCGAAGTGATCATCACGGACAGGGGAACAGCATTTCCAGCGGCGCTCACTCAAGCCGTCTTGAAGTACAGCCAGGCAAGCCACCGGAGGACGACTGCCTACCACCCGCAGATAAACGGACTATCGCGGACATGTCGCCATGTACGTAGACTATGAACACAACACCTGGGATCCCATCCTGCTGTACAAGACAACGAAAGTACCCCGTTTAAGCTTTTGTACGCCAGGGAGCCCACGACAACACTCGATGTAATGCTGCCGCACATGTCAGAGGAAGACAACCTCGACGTCATGCCCTACCTGCACAGTGCAGAAGAAGCCCGATGACTTATCAGGCTGCCCATTAAAGACCAACAACGCACCAAAACCCGACTATACAACTTGCGACGATGACACAGGCATGTCGTCGTCGCAAGTTGTGCAAGCGTGCCTTAATGATTAGAGTGCCTTATGATTACTCTTTTGGCAATAAAACTTGTTTCTCTCTCTCTCTCACCCAACGCAGAATACAAGACGAGAGACTAAGTATGGGTATGGATGTTGATTCGCCGTCGCGGCGCAGTGAAAAGATCTACGTCGATACGTAGACCCATACAAAATCCTACGCCTCGTCAGACAACTGGACTTTGAAATAATTCCCGACGGTACGAAGGCCTCCCAACTTCGCCGGGTGCGCCACAAAGTCGTGCATGTACGGCTGAAGCCGTAATATGCGTGTTAAAGAATCCGGGATGTTTAAACTTTCTAATGTTTATGTTTACATTTCTCTGTTTATTTGTGGAATATCGGGATGATGTTTTTGAGTAAGGAGTGCCGCATACCACTCAAACCTGTAATGTTTACAGCTGCTGGCATGCGACCTTATCACTGTGATTGTACGCACAAATTCTTTTTTCATGCTCGCTGTCGCGAGACGCAGCTTTATAAGATTTTTTTCCAGGGTTCCGACCACTCGCGTATGTTTATGCAGTGTTCTAGGTTGCACTAGTTTATCTGGATGTTTCTGCACCGCCTTTAATTTCAGCGTTGACGGGTGCGACGGGTATTCGTACTTCGACAACCATCAAGCACGTTTCCTGCTGTCGCCGCCGCTGAGGTTTTCAGTTGAAAGCTCAAGGCAGCCCAATAAATGTAGTGCTTCTACATTTAATGCGTGTTCTTTTGTGACCACGGCATTGTCACAGCCACTTGACAATATTTCAGCAGTTTTGCATCATGGTTGTGAGTTTGGATAACTATAGAAATATTGGAGCTCCGACGTATGCGCTTGATAAGAAGCTCCACATCCTCGCTAAGTATCAATAGCAGAGATTTTTGGGCGAGTTGATGCATTGAAGATACGTTCTAGTGCATATGAACAAGGACAAGAGAGTTGTAGACTCTCTCGTCCTTGTTCATATGCGCTAAAACGCGTCTGTTCGCTAAGTAGAACCGATGCTGCATAAAACAATCTGGTATCATCAGCTTTTAGCAGTCTCTTGGGTGCCTTTTTTTTCGCTGCGTATAAGAACGCATAAAACGTTTGTCATTTCAGTGCGCAATGACGAATACAAAAATGTCTCAAAAGCAAACAACATTTACGTTTTGGTTTACGTTTCGAGAAGAGCAGCACATTATGTTGTCGGTACGCTGAAAGCAACATCTAAACAACATAATGTGCTGCTCTCTCTTTACGCAGAGAGCTCTGTGATCAACACCATCTGGTAGGCTCTGTTGAAGTCAATTTTGGAACATTTCTGGCTTCGCGCAAGAGCGGAAAAAACGTTCTTCATTTTTGGAATCGGTTATTGATGCCCATCATGGCAAGCGTTGACGGTCGTTGTATAGCCACCGCACAAGCGGATACCGCCATCCTTCTTCACTACTGGCACCAGCGGTGTTGCCATTTGGCTCATAACGCAGGCGTTATTATGTTGTCTTTCGAGTTTTTGCAGCTTTGATTCAACAACTGGTTTGGTAGCGAAGGGAATACTTCTTGCTTTTAGAAACTGCGGGCGCGCGCCTTCACGCTAGAACCGTTCAGCGCGTTCAACTGTAATTGTTCCCTGCTAATTCTTAAAAAGGACTTCATATTTATGCGACAGTGCCTCGAAATGGAACCGGTCGTTAACTTGACAGCAGTAGGCAAGGAACCATTCGTATAATTGGAGCAGCGGAAATATGCTGCTCCAATTTATACGGATGGTTTGAAGCCAGTCTCGGCCGAACCGTGAACGTCCACGTCTGTCTACGACGTACATTTGCAGGATCTCTACGCCATCGCCATGTCGGACCTCGACATCAACCACTCCTTTAGCAAGACGAGAGCTCCCGACTATACGCGGATCTCCACCTAAGTCAGTGTAAGCTTGCCGCTGTTGCCATATAGCGTTTCAAACAGCTTAAACGTAATGACGGACACGGCTGCACCGGTGCCTATTTCCATCAAAAGAGGCTTTTTGGACCGTTACTTCGAAGGTAATTGAGTCGCGGTCACGACTCTACACAGTATTCATATCGCCCAAGTTGTCGTCTTCCACCTTCTCGACCATTTTCACTTGTTTCCGCCGTCTTTGTTTTGTACAGGACCACGGTAGGCACGCTGAATGTGGCCTTTCGGCACTTAAAACACTTGTCCCCCGAGTTCGGAAAGTTCCTGCTCATATGGTTGGTTGGTTTGTGGGGTTTAACGTCCCAAAGCGACTCAGGCTATGAGAGACAGGACTCCAGAAATTTCGACCGCCTGGTGTTCTTTAACGTGCACTGACATCGCACAGCACACGGACGCCACTCCGTTTCGCCTCCATCGAAACGCAGCCGCCGAGGCTGGGATGCCTTGGCGAATCGCATCGGAAATATATAGTCATCGGCACGCTGCTCGCTGCACAGCGTTTGAGGAAATCTGAAGCCGCACTTGGCGTCGACTCGCCTCGATCTGAGTGGACCTTGTACATTTTCATTTTCGCTCTCTCTGGTGCGTGGTTTAGGGCTGCGATTTTGGTTGCCGCTCCCACAACGAGTGCTTTATCGACAGCACTTTAGCACGTCTACCGCTATCCTTCTCTGAACAGGATGCGCCGGGTACTCGCTTCAAGCTGCAGACAAAACACTCCCTTAGCGCTTGTTCGAGGAAAATTTCAAATCCACATGCCTGAGACAAATTGTGCAGATTTAGCACGAATTTCGCAATGATTTCCTTCCCTTGAGATCGCTTGTACAACCGCGTGCTTACTGCAATTACGGGGGTCTGTGGCACGAGGTGTTATCTCAACAAGCTCTTCAGGGTATCGAACGTCCCGGCCTACGTCAGCTGCGGGACAGGAAGCTACTTCAGCAGGGCGAACTCCTGGAACCGATAACACTTATGAAGGCGTGCACCCTATCATCCTCGGCGATTTGATTAATTAGCAAGCATGAAGTAAATCTTGATTCGCTCCACAACCAGTCCCTTGTCGACTTGTAACACTCGATGTGTCCGAGACGGCTCATGCTTACTCTGATCGGTGCGACGTTCTCTGTGCTACTCGATGCTCGATGACTGGCTCACTCTCACAGCTCGTTACTGATCCATCGGATTCCATGATTGGTTAATCCCATCCTCACCGCCAGTGTTGTGTACTTGTGGTTTTCAAGTCTAAGAATTAGGCAGCCAGGCGCTTGAGTAGCGAAACAATAGCAAACTAGATGTTTGTTAGACAAGTGCGTCTACATGCTCGTAAAGCACTTTTACTAAGAGAGTGAGTCTAGGCCTTACGGCTGCTTCTATAGGTCTTAGTAGGCGGTGGAGTAGGCGACCACGGTTGCCCGGCGGCTATATAGCAATAAGCTAGATAAACCGCACATGAGTTATGGCTCCGGAAATTGTGACCGCCTGCGGTCCTTTGACGTGTACTGAGATTGCATAGCACACAGGCTCTAGCTTCTAGTTTGTCACCTCTATTTAGAAGCGGTTGCCGCAGCTGGAATCGAGCTCGTCTTTTCGGGATCAAAGCCCGAGCGCCCAAGCTTCTGCGCCGAAATGGCGGAACTCAGCGATGCCTCACACGCCTATTAATAAACAGTATCTGCACGACACAGGAAAATTAAAATTACTAAGAATGACCAAGCCAAATAAAGATGACATTGAGTAGGTGAGCCTATGATATGAAACTTTTAATTGTCCTTGCATACAAAATATGAAAGACAAAGTATGAAACCTTAAATGAAACAAAAATTCTAGCAGGCACTTAAGAATTCTCTTAAGAGCGATAAGGCGAAAATGTTTCGAGCTTGTTCTACTGTAGTGTATATTAGACAGAATCGTGCCAATGGCACATTCCAGGAAAGTGACATTGTTTAGGGATGGATTCAAGGTTAGCGGCGCCAGTCGCTCGTCGCGCCGCTTGTTCTTTAAAGTTGCCGGCAGAAGGCGTGCGGCGGTGCGCGATGGGCGACTGTGGCTGGCCACACTTTCTCCAGGAGACGGGAGTGAAGCCGTCGTTTTCACTCCTCCTACGTTGCCATGGAGGCGGCAGTAACACTGGACTGTGAAAATTAATAGTGAACTCCAACGCAGATGCAGAGCTGTTTCCACGCTACGCGACAGAGCGCCTGAATCCGGCGAAGAGCATGCGTTCCGATTCTGCGTTTGGAACACTCGTGCTCAGGCCGGAGCAATCAGGTGGTGCTCGCGGATGGGCAGAGGAAAAGCCCGTCGCTCTTTGCGCTTGCCTAGCTGCGGTTCATGTACGCATATCGATTCTTTTTAAATCTGTAACAGACTAACGCTGCTTGCTCTCACTGCCTCTAGAAGTGGTGACATCAACAGTCTATACGCGCTTATTTCGTTCATGTTCACACAGCCGAATACGGGCGCATGCGGGAAGAGTTCTTTGGCACGTTTTCGATTAGAACAATGTCACGGTGCGCAGTTAGGAAAAGAAGCGCAGTGACTAGATGACCCCATTTTTACGATGTACAAGCGCTTAGAGTTTTTGTGCATAGGTTTGCAGTCGCTTTCCGATCTGGGGCTACTATCCAACTCGCTGTCCCCAGGAAAGAACGCCAGTTTTCGACAGAAATTTTCATTCATAGCGTTGACAAGTACTGCTTATCTGTTACAGAGGGCAGAAGGCGGAGCCGGCGCAGCGACGCCACTGAAGAAACATGTCGCGGAAACTTTCGGCCGGCTCCGCCGATTTCGATGCAGCATTCTTGACTGCTCCACGGAGCGACCTTGGCTCAGTGGATGCTCCCCATCTGCGTTTGGAAGACGCGATCCGCGTTCCGGATCTGCGTTTGGAATTAAGTTGCTCAGAAAAAAGCAGTAAACGTTCTCGCACTGCTCCAGCTCTGCGACTGGAGTTCACCGTAAGATATATTTCTCACATGCCCCGCGCGACGTAGTTGGCGCGCCCGGCTGAGGATCGGAAGGGTAGGAATTCGATTCTAGTGACCGACGGCCTGCTACTGGCTGTGTAGCTGAGCCACCTCCGCTGCCTCATGCGGACAGAAGAGAAAAGAGAGAAGAAAGGAAAAAGACGTGGGAGAGAAAGACGCGCGCCGCAACAACAGCCGTCGACCTCCACCGAAGCAGTGGCGGGTGCAATGTAGGTCACCCCCGCCGCAAGCGGCGGTGACCTACCGTCCCAGCCCCGTAGAGCCTGGAACTGGCACCTTCACCAATAGCGGCGGCTGTGCGTTTCGGTTCGGGCGGTGCGGGTTACCAAGCGTTGCATCCCGATCCCGAAAACACTTAAAGTTGGGCGTACGAAACGGGCTTGCACACGCATCGCTGCCTACGTTGCTCATGGAACGAATTTTAGGGGGCTGTACGTTGGCACCTTCGCCGGAGTGGAAGCAACAAACGCATCTTAGAATGCTCGGTTGTGTTTCTTAGCGCCGACTGGTATGAGAAGCGAAAACTAATGCTTGACAAGTAGAGTGCATATTTTGGCAGCGTAAAATTAAAGACAGGACTAGAGGAGAAAGACAAGGGACAAACGCTGAACTTCAACAGTTGAAGTTCAGCGTTTGTCCCTTGTCTTTCTCCTTTAGTCCTGTCTTTAGTTTTACGCTGCCAAAATACTTACCAAGACCAACTAGCCCGTCTTTCTACGTTAACTAATGCTTGACAATTTCTTACACGTCGGCCAAATCAAGACTGAGTCCGACCTTCATCTAGCCGCTCTCGTTTGAACTTCGTCGTGATTAACTTGTACAACTGGGCAGTTATCGAAGTGCCACCAAAGAGCATTCTCTCGAATCCGCTGGTGACTTCTTCATTGTGTTGGGATGACATTGAGGCACAGATAATGCGAAATGTGGAGCAGCGGCTGTTCAAGAACAGTTAAGGAGTGAGAAACGAGTATTCTCTGTAGCCTTCGCGACATAGACTTTTTGACATCGCAAACTATGACGCAGCGTTTTTCTGACAAATGTCCCATTTTGAGAAGAGCGAACTCGATGACCTATGGAATGCCTGTTTGTGCAACAAGCCCTCACCACAGCCCAAGGTGCAATGCTAGCAGGGCAAGAAGGGTTATGCTTCACACTAAGCATTCTGGTGTATCCCAAAAGCTGGTGCCACCTACAGGACATTTTTTGGGGCGCCACTTATCGGTAATGTCTTATGCGGCAAACATGATGCTGAGCCACATATCTTATCACTTTGGGCATCTGCTCATCGATTGCAACAAACACGAGTGGCTTTCACCTGCTTCGAAGCTTTGTAAGGGTAAATTAAAGGTTAACATAATACATACGCTATCGAAAGTTCCAAAATTAGCTTTCATTCATCTGCTATATTTCTCCATTTGCTGTGCAAATTTTCTGAAACTGGTTAGGAGTTAGTGTTACTGTGATAAACAAGTATTTCCTTTGTAGGCCAACAACAATCTGCAGTAGACGTCTAAATAAAAGAGCAGTGTGTTTTGGGCCCAGTTTAAAAGTAGTTCAGATGATGTTGCATACCCCGCAACAAAGTGAGAATTTGTATTAGTAGCAACATTAGTTATGCAATTATCTTATTAGTTATTAGTTATCCTGCAGGTTATAATAACAGCCACTAGCACCTTACGATATATTTGATTGAGAACACACTCACTTGCTGAATATGGGCTGTAATAGTTTCTCAAATAATTCGCCACCAAAACAAAGGATTACATTGACTGCAATTATCAGGTTCCGTACGCAATTCATTCCTTGTTGTGCTTACAGCTTATTTGTTCGTAGATTGTGAGCAAATAAGCTTTAACTCCCATTACCTTGTCATATACCTAAAATATTGTGTCATTTTTTTTTCTCCCCGGATGTTTAAAACAAAGTTGCTCCCTTGCAGAATTTCTGGGCCTTTGTGGGTGGGACAGCTCGTCGAATATGCCACCCTAAGAAGAACTAGAAACTGTATTTTCGGGCCAACAAAAGAATGCACATAATATATGTCGTCATGTGCCCACACAACATTGTAACCAGCTCGATAGGCACTTCCTTCGGAGTTACCATGATGCAAATAAATCAACATTGCTACCATGCTTCAAGTTGCAACTCTCTGAACCATAAAACAAGGTATAAGGACGAGAGAAGCTAGCAGACAGGTCAAGGGGCTAAGAGAGCTCTCTGGTTTGGTCTTCGGTGTGTACCTTCGCATCAGACATATGCACCTTACTTATAACCTCGTACTTACGAAACAAGCAAAGCCTCTTTGTGCACGTTTTATCAAACTCGTCTCACGAAATCGTATTTTATTTGTATGTAGAAGCCTCGAAAAACTAAGAAAAAGCATCTATAGTATTTCAGAGCACATTGCTTTCCGTCCTCATTCACAATATTGAGGGAATACAATACCATCCTTGTCAGATATTGCAAATACTTTAAATTAGCAGAATGCCATCAATGCAATTTTTTCAACCTTGTGTTTTGTGCATGCTGACCTTAGTTGCTTATGCGCATAAAACCTCATACATACAGACAGCATTGCGCATTTAGAGTAAGAAACTGCCTTCAGATTTTGACCCTCATTTTTCACTCCGGTTTCTTTTGAAATCGGTTGTCACAATATACATTTGTGCTCCTTATCTCCACCAAGAAAGCACATACTCTATTCAGGTGTGCAAGGCTTCTGACCGAAGCAATTTCCTGTTGCAGTGTGTCAAATGCTTAATGAATATTCTTATTAGAGTTAAACTTGTCTAAATACAGTATTGTTATTGCATCGTTTAAAAAATGAGGCTTTCTCGTCCGTCTTTATGCAGGAATATTCCAAAAGTGTATTGTACGCCAAACTGAAAACAGTGGCCTTGGTTATTTTTTGTAATCCAGCATATCCCTTCCAACCGCTTTAATAAAGCCTTAAGGTGGCTGTCGTCAGACACTTGCCCAATAGATATTTACCTAAGGAATGCGTAAAGTCCACCCGACAGTCGAGTGGACTTTCGGGGACATTCGTGCAGAGTTTGTTTTCCCAGATTAAAAAAACCTTCGTTGAACCAAATCGAAAAAATGTATAAAATGTCAGCAAACGTCGCCAACTACCACACCGCCATGTATGGCAGTCAGGTGGCGAACTACTTTAGCCTCGACCCACCTAGATTACGCGAATACTTGCACCCACAGCATGTGTATGCTGTTCGCAAATATTACTGAATATTTTTTCTTTCGTAGAGCTATGTGTCATTTTTCAAGTTTTTCTTTCTACTTATATTCTGTTCCACCATCTATATTTGTGCTTTTACTGTTTATGTACTTTCTGAATGCTCGAGCTTTGGAGCCTGTCAGATACACTGAATAAATAAAAATACCGGAATACCATGTTTTTGTTCAGCTAACAATTTTTGAAATCACTCCCTCAGTGAGAGCCGTGAACACCTCTCTTTCTTTTCTTTTGACTTCCTGCTCATCTTCTCTTTCCTGTGCACGAGCTCCGCGTTCTTCTTTTTCATAGTACTCCATCAGCACACGGTCCCTATAACATGCAAACTTGCTCTCCTCTATAGCAAGCCGGCGTAAATCAACTTTGGATGTTTTGTACTTTCATTAGCATTTCGGGCTTCATCCTCCTGAGCAGAAAGTCATAGTCGGTTCGCTTCTGCGTTTCCTTGCAGAAAGGCAACAAACATTCTAGGCATAAGCAGAGGCTGCAAAAACATGACACTATTTACGAACACAAAGATAACTGTGCCATTTTCAATCGTGGCTACCATGGTGCTTGACGTACAGCGAAAAGAGATGAGAGTACAGAAAATGAGTGGTCAGGCACAGTGCTAACAACTGAGCTTCATTTCATTAAATGTGTACACAAAGGGTCACTGCAAAATGGACACAGTAGCAGCGCTAATATTACGGGAAAACAGGCAGTGTAAAGGCTAAGCTGATCCGCAAGTGTGCGTGCATTTAAAAAAAACAAGCTCTTATTGTGCTATGGCACCGTCCTAACATATATAATCCCTCTATAGTTTCACATTTTAAGGCATGTTTTGTTTCTTTACGAGCATTTTAAAGCTCGAAGCGAAGCTGCAGTCTACAAATACAGTCCAAGGTGACGTGAAAGTGAACTCCTAGTGTTAGGACTGGACTCCACAAGTCCAATGTTGAGATCATTGCCAATTTTACCCACAGAGCATGTGCCGTAAGTTATTAGATGTAATGAAACAAATTACACCAACATATGACAAAGTCATGTAAGTCTGAGACAGCTTCTCAGCATGTTAGATAGAAGGCTTCTGCCTGTCCCATTCTTGAAATTTTGGTCAGCAGACTGATGCCATAAACCCGTTTGGTTTGTGTTAGGGTTTTGAGAACCATCTTTTAGCCTCTTTCCTCGCTGTGTTGTTCTTAATTTTCAGAGTACATAATAACTGCACTTTTAGGAAGACAATATCGTCAGTGAAGCCAGAAAAGCGTAGGTGAAGTTTTTTTTTTAACTTCTAGGCGCTGAATAATAGAACATTAGTAGTACAATCACCCTCTGGATGAAATATAATTGACAGGAAAGTACAAGAAGGTACGTCTACAGTAGGTGGCGCTGCCCCACTCTAAAAGTGATCCTAATAAAGGCATTCCGCAGCCAGTATAAGCAAGTGATTGAAGGTGAATTACCTATTTTCCTTGCTTGGTACAAACGTCAAGGAACAGAGAATGATAGAATTTCTTAGTACATTTACTTAGGCTGGACTTAGGTTTATCTAGGCTAGCGCTTCAAAACCAGCAGCATGAAAGAGCAACGTTCGAGCAGAAAATTTAAAAATGCTTAAAAAGAATTCACAAGTTTAAAACAGCTTATGGGTTCAGAGAAAGCATCCCAAATATCTGTCTCAAAATTGCGTGTTTTTTCTGCTAAGACATAGGGCCAGTACTCGCTATTGCGAACTACACCAGGGTGTAATAATGAAAAAAGCCTTTACACAGTTCTTAAGATTACATCCTCCACACACTGAGGTCCAAGTTCCCAAGAAAGCAATTTTCTTTTTGGCAGCAATCATTACAAAAATATTTGGAAATGTTTTGTATTACAGATCTGCACTCACCACAATCCCATGCTGAATCATCAGGCTGTGTTAGAGACTGATTGCTCATCGGTGATAGAAGAGGGCATGCGGGCCCAGTCTGAAGTGATGATGATTTATTAGTGTTCAGTGTTTACAGCAGCAAAGAATATTCTTGTGGCCTTCTCGCATTTTATTGCCACTTCCTGACCGCCTCGTTCGATCGGAGTCACTCAAATTTCCACTAAACAGCCATATCATGCTTTTAAAATAGCACTATTTCCCACATCAGCATGCATCCTGGGCATTTCTCAGACCATGGCGATTGTTTCTCATGAGGGCATAGTTAAAAGTAACATTGCTCTTGTATGTCTTAGCCCTGTAGTATTGGGACAGCATCTTCATTCACCTGGTAAGTACACTGTGGCTGCTTTTAGTTCATTATTGTCTGCAGTAGAGCCAGGGATTAAGAGAAAAAAAATCATGGTAACTATCAGTAGCACTGCTTTAAATAAGCATATTAAGAATTTTCGGCTCTTCTGTACTTCAGTAACCCTCACCACTTACGCAAAAACAACATAACGCAGGCCGTGATACTCTCTTCTCAGCCCTTAATTGTTTACTAGTCACGTTCAACCTGTAGAAGTATTCCAGAACCGGTACCAACATTCACTATTTGTGGAGATAATGTGCCCAATATTTTATCCCCTTCCATATGGCAGGTACCACTTAGACAAAACTAGCAGCTGCTTGAATTGTATGCTCAGCTAACATTACTGACGGCACAAAATTAACGTCCTGTCATCTTGCGACGTAGTTTACTAAAGATTGTGGCAAGATTAAAAATGCTTTTTGAGAGGGAAAATTTGTGATCTAATTAAGAGTTATTTTTCAGGACGGAAACAATATGTTGTCGTGAACAATTTAACTTCACTACCGCAAAGCATTAATCTAGGTGTGCCGCAGGGTTCTGTGCTTGGGCCGCTATTCTTCTTGCTGTATGTTAATGACCTTCCATCAACGTTGAAATATTCAGAAGCTGTATATATATGCCGATGACACCGCATTACTTTTTACAGGTGAAAATTTAGAGGTACTTAAATGCGTCAATAATGAAGAGCTTAACCGAAATTGGTTTAAAAGTAATAGGCTAACCCTTAATACTGAGAAAATAAAGTACACCTTATTTCACTTGCGCAGAATGAACATGAACTACGAACATATCTCTAACTATCGACAACGCGAATCTGCTGAGAGTACCCCAATACAAGTATCTTGGTGTCCTGTTCGCGTCAGATATGCGCTGGAAAGAACTCATTATTAACATTTGCTCCAAATCATCTTATGGTTGTCATGTTTTACTAAGGGCCAGGGACTGCTTTGGTCTTCCAATTTTACGCATCCTGTATTTCGTTTTTGTTCACAGTCAGTTGTCCTATTGTCAGGAAACATGAGGTGCTTATAAAACATACCTAGATCCTGTTTCTCGCCTTCAAAAACGAGCTATTCGTATCACAACTTATTCAAATAGTGCATACCTCAGTAGGCTACTTTTTCAGCAGCTTCGCAACTTACCGCTATCAATGGCGTATAAACTGAAGATAGCTGAAATAGTAAACACTGTAATTAAATTTAACAACCCCCTGCCCTTTAGTTTATTTAGATTACCAATGAAACAAACAAGAGCTGCAACTAACATCCTATTTAATTTACCACCTTGTTATAATATGTACGGCCGGAGACTCCTAGAATATAGTGGAGCCCATGTGTGGAATGAAGTCCCATATGAAGTTAAGGAAAAAATAACTTTTCGGCATCTTCAAACACTATCTCATTTTCACGGAACTGTCGGAATAAATTGATTGTGTGTGTTAATTTTGAAGTTTTTCTGTACAAGGTCTGCAGTAATATTGTACTTGTTTTTCATTTCCACCCATTACTAGCCGTAAAGGCTATGGGTCCAACCAACTGGTCGCGTATAGTATTTTAGAACAAATAAAGAAAATAAAGGCGAAAAAAAAACGACGAAATTTGGTGTCATAATAAATCCATGCATATTGTTATGAATCAAACGTGCTGGAACGTCTTCAAATTCCATGTAAACGATGAAACTGTTTTTCTAGTGGTGTAAGTACGGCGAATTCTGCTATACTTTACACAACTGTTCCCCAATTTTTGCCTTTATTCTTTTAATGAAATTTCCAATTTTGGTTTTTGCCTTATCTTATTTTGTCGGTGATTTCTGCTTATGTCCATACTCATTATCCAATTCTGCGCTAGATGTGTGATCTGTTTTACTGTCCCTATTCTATCTGTGAGCTTTATCACAAACTACAAACCAGACCAAGTATGCTGACACAATGCTTTTTCCTGGTTTCTTTGGTTGCCATGATTAAAATTCCACAAACAGGGCCTAATGTTGCAGAGCTGATCTGTAATATAAACCTGTAAACTGGCTTGTAAGGTTCTGTTCACATGTACTGCACTCCACAAGTGCTGATTTACGAGGCACTTAAAATTAAAACAGCCAATGGTACATTTGCAAACCTACCCCGCACGGATAGCTTCGAGTTTCTTCAACACTCTCTCTTAACTGCTCTGTTGAAGTGCCCGCTGGTAGTGCTGTGTACACATGCGGCTTGTCGTCAGCCTTTTTTCCTCCACTGCATGTATTGCTGGAATCTTACTCCATGACCGCCAGCGGCATCGCATCGCCAGTGGGCTTCTTCCTAGTGCCTGGAGACAGATTATGCAACCGTAATCTTCATGAACAAGACTAGTGTGCTGCGCAGAACGGTCATACGCCGCTGGGACGGAGTACTTACACTCAGCTGCAAAGTCCGCGCCAGCGCTGTCAGCACTTGTAGCCTCTGACAGGGCTTAGTGTGCAGTAAAGGTGTCTCTGGCTAAGTTTTCAGCTGTGCACTCCGCTGCAACCCAATTTCACACAAAGCAAGGCGCCGGGTTGGCCATGGTTTCCTTCCGCAATGAAGGCACTTTGTAACCCATACCATGCAGCACGCTAATGATATTCTGGAGCAGCTGATCACGCTCCGAATACAATTCCTCAGTGCCAGACCTGCAAGGAAGCATTCCAACGAATGAATTCAGATTTCCTGAAGCCAAAAAACAAATTTACTCCCGCAGGTTATTCCGGTCGTTTGCAGTATAGGGCGACACCAATAATCCGAGCCGTTCCCGCACTCCGCGGTAACTCAAACGCCTACCCAATGTTTCTCTGAGCCTTACGGATATTTCGTCTCATTGCTCTGGATTGCGGACTTCCAAAAGAAGCGAGATATCCATATGCAATGTGAAAAACACGACTGCTGCTTCAGCTGGTACCGGCATCTTTTTTCTTGTGGCTAACCATGGTTGCGGCTAAACTGACAACACTCTCACGCACACGAGATCACATGAGACCCTCCAACATGAGCCCGCATGAGCAGCACACAACGGCGCGATACGTGCGTATGCACGGATCGGACCCAGAGATACGTTACGCTTTGAGTATGTGTACTCCCGACCCGCTTCGATGCTGCGTATGCACCTCTGCTCCATACGACCAAGTAGAAGTGTCGACAATCAGCATTTGAATGAATCAAAGTACACCGGCGTTTTAGACAGGATCCACTTTTATGCCTGGAGCATGCGATGCTGGCTAACGCTTTCCTGCTCCACTCGTTCAGCCCTCCACGGCGACGCACTCATGCGGAGTGTCGAACCTGGTCACGAGGGACAGCGGTGACGCCGCGAAACGAAGGAACGGGTACCATAGTTGCTCCTTAAAATGTGACAGATACCGGACCTTTCCTCTCCTATGATCCAACACACAATATCAGGGTGGGCTAGTCGTCGACTTTCAAGAAGCCACTGGACAGTACCTTTGTTTCCATAAAATATCTGACCGCTTGAAGTGTAACACTGTAGGCCACTTTGCTTTCGCACCACCTTCTCCCTTTGACCTTCATTTAACATTTGACTTTTCAAACAAGCAGCTGAGGAAAATATTAGGCCTCTTAGATGTCTCTTAAGAGGTGAATGGCAAAAGCCTACCCTTCCTCTCCTATAATTTGCCTCCCATCGTTAGCCTTTTGTCGGCATTCGTTGCAGTGCTACATATAATTTAATTGCTTTACAGAAAAGGCAAGGCGCAGTATCTATCACTTTCTGCGGCGCGTTTGTTTGTTTGTTTGTTTGTTTGTTTGTTTGTTTGTGCGTTTGTTTGTTTGTTTGTTTGTTTGTTTGTTTGTTTGTTTGTTTGTTTGTTTGTTTGTTTGTTTGTTTGTTTGTTTGTTTGTTTGTTTGTTTGTTTGAACGGTACACCAACACTCCTGTCGCGTGCCGTTCTTTGGCGCACGTTCAAGTGTGGCGTTGCATGCAGGGACGCATCGCGCCTCGTCCAATCAGAACGCCGCAAAAGCGGGACACACTTTGTCTACAGTGCTTCGGCGGCTGCGTTTCGATGGAGGCGAAACGATGTGGCGTCCGTGTGCTGTTCGATGTCAGCGCACGTTAAAGATCCCCAGGTGGTCGAAATTACTCCGTAGCCCTCCACTACGGCTCCTCTTTCTCTCTTTCCACTTTAACTCCCAAGTTCCTCCCTTCCCTTACGGCGCGGTTGCGGTGTCCACAGAAAAACAAGTGAGACAGTTACCGCGTCTTTCCCTTCCTATAAATCAATCAGTTCAGTTCAGTTCACGACAGCATGCGCCATTAAAGGCTTTCGCCTTAAAAGTGGAAGGGGTGGTGATTAATCATGTAGTGACATCACATCCAGTCGCTGCTTGATGGAACCAGCCATGATTTCAACATTTGGGTATAAGAACGAGGAGCGAGTACGCCCCGACTCTCAGGCAGCCATGGACACTTTGATGAATATCATGTGTAACTATGCTAAACCTCTAGTAACGTTTCTGAAAAGTTACATTGCGCGTGGCACCAGTCCAGTTCAGTCCAGTCGTTCAGTCGTGTCCGACTCTTCGTGACCCTATGGACCATATCACGCCACGTTTTCCGGTCTCTCACTATCTTCCTAACATCACATAACTTTATCCTCAGCGCCTCGAGGATGCCATCTAACCATCGCGTTCGCTGCCTACCTCTTCTCCGGCGACCCTCAACCTTTCCCAACATCAAATCTTTGTTCAGCGACTCCTCTCTTCTGATCAGATGACCAAAGTAGCTGAGCTTTAACTTTAGAATTTGACCCTCCAATGAGCAGTCAGGGTTTATGGTCCACAATATCGACTGATTTGATCTTCTGGCCGTCCAAGGAACTCTTAAGAGCCAGCACCACAATTCAAAAGCGTCAATTCTTCGGTGATCAGCCTACTTCACAATCCAACTCTCGCATCCATACATCACAACTGGAAAGACCATAGCACGAGTTATACGGATCTTGGTAGGCAGTGTAGTCTCTGCTCTTTACTAGGCGGTCAAGGCTAGACATGGTTCTCTTTCCCAGAAGCAGGCGTCTCCTAATTTTATGAGCAGTCTCCAATGAGCAGTCAGGTTTTATGGTCGACAATATCAACTGATTTGGTCTTCTGTTAGTAAAAGGAACTTCTGTTAGTAAAAGGTGCGATACTAGCAACAATCACATAGTAATGAGATAGGAGACAGCTGCATGACCGGCTGGGAACCGGTCGGTCTTAGCGAGGTGGAGTGATATTGCATATATATATATATATATATATATATATATATATATATATATATATATATATATATATATATATATATATATATATATATATATATATATATATATGCAATATCACTCCACCTCGCGTAACTCGTCGCAGGTGTTCCCATTTCTAGGCACTGTGTTTAGAAAAAGTTTTATTAGAGATAAGACATTCACATTAGAATAAAGGGAATTTACTGTCTTCCACGGACATAGGTACTTGCATATATACACACACGCACTGTAGTGCATGCATGGGAGGACAATGAAAGGTGCGATACTAGCAACAATCACATAGTAATGAGATAGGAGACAGCTGCAGGACCGGCTGGGAACCGGTCGGTCTTAGCGAGGTGGAGTGATATTGCATATATATATATATATATATATATATATATATATATATATATATATATATATATATATATATATATATATGCAATATCACGCCACCTCGCGTAACTCGTCGCAGCTGTTCCCATTTCTAGGCACTGTGTTTAGAAAAAGTTTTATTAGAGATAAGACATTCACATTAGAGTAAAGAGAATTTACTGTCTTCCACGGACATAGGTACTTGTATATATACACACACGCACTGTAGTGCATGCATGGGAGGACAATGAAAGGTGCGATACTAGCAACAATCACATAGTAATAAAGTATTGGAGACAGCTAAGGCACCGGCTGGGAACCGGTCGGTCATGCAATAAACCCCAGAAGCTATGCCCTCCACACCGGTCATGTGAGCAAAGAAATATGAAGAGCGTATTGTGGCGGTTCGTGAGCATTCGAGTCCGTATCATGTTCTCTTATTTCATAACATGGCCTTTAGTGCAGTGCTAAGATTCGTTGTTCAGAATGAGATGCAGTCCACATAACGCTAGCCAAAAGTGGTAAAACGGATGTATATTGACTTCAGCTTCACCATAAGAATACACACAATAGCGCATAATACACCAGGTTATTCATTTCTATGTAGCCCTACCATACGGCTCCTCTAGCGCTCTTTCTACTTGCACTCCAACATTCCTCCCTTTCTCATACAGCGCGGTGCAGGCGTGCAGAGAAAAACAATTTAGAGGACGCTTAAGCTTCGCATTTGAGTGGAACGCGGTATCGTTATCGAGCAACTTGCTATACTCATTTTTATTTATTAATCTTTCCGGAACGTAGAAGCGCTGCCAGCCACCTTGCCGAAACGCACGGGCCTCAAGTTGCAGTCGTAGTTCGTCGGCAACATCTTTGCCGATCCGAGCCGGCGCGATGAAGATCTCGGAGGCCATGCCCTGTATCTTATCCGTGCGCCACACGCATGATGGTGCTACGTACTCGCCAAGCGAAGATGAAGTACAGCGGAAAAGTAATTTGCCACTTGCTTAACTGCGTGTTCTGTAATTCTGTAATTTACATGCTCATACTTATAATTATACGCCACAATACACTTCTCTAAGGGACATTTCTGGGACAACACCGCAATCAACAGACGCGCCTTTGTCCATTTCAAACCATCTAGCTGGCGTGGTGGAGTGGTAAGCGTGCTCGTGTAAGGAACTCTATGCCCGGCAGCGTATTGCCAAACCATATCCCGTAGGCGCACTGTAGCTGACGACGTTCTCAGTGAGTTCTACTGCTTGGTTGGTTTGTGGGGTTTAACGTCCCAAAGCAACTCAGGCTATGAGAGACGCCGTAGTGGAGGACTCCGGAAATTTCGACCACCTGGGGTTCTTTAACGTGCACTGACATCGCTCAGCACACGGACGCCTTGCTTTTCGCCTCCACCGAAAAGCTGCCGCCGAGGCCGGGATTCGATCCCGCGTCCTTGGGAACAGTAGTCGAGCGTCGTAACCACTGCGCCACCCCGGCAGGGTAGTTCTACTGCGATTGTTGCTTAAAGGTCTCTCGGAACGCAACCTAAAGGTAACATAACTCACTGTAAACGGCGATTGTTGCTGAAAGATATCTCTGAACGCAAGCTAAAGGTAACATGCACTTACTGACGCAGGAAATGATAATGAGGAACGTAATTGCTTAGTGTAAATGTTGTCATGCCGATTGTTGCTGAAAGTCTCTGAACGCAACCTAAAGTAACAAAACTCACTGAAGGCAGAATATAATTGTGGTAAAGGCAATTGCAAAAAATATTTTAAAAAAATAGAACACAGGAGTCGGACAGACACTGGCATCAGTGCATAGAAGGGTGATGTTGATCCATTGCGCCCCCAAAACAACGCGAATGGTGGCCTTGAACTGCGCTCTTATTCATTTTAGACAATATATGCACTGTTTGTCGCCAGGCAGCGCCTCTCAAAGGAATCACGCGCCAAAGCGTCGTCTGCTCGAGTGCTCCTACGGGATATGGTTTGCTAATACGCATGGTCATGCCCGGCAGGCCCATGTTCGATTCCTCGGGTCGACGATTTTTCCTACTCGTTTTTATTTATTAATGCTTCTGGGATTTTTCGCTCACGGCCAACGCCGGACGACGCGGGACGGCGGCCGCCGACGACGACACCGACTTTTCTGCGACACGGGGCCCTTAACGCTACCGCTTTAATAAGCGTGACTGATACTGCGCCTTTTCTTTCCAGTGAACCATTTATTTACTGTTCATAAGCACCACAACATGTTGACTCAGAAAAATAAATGCAATATAAAAATAATAATTAGTTTACATAAACGGAAAGCTGCAGTATCTCATACGTTTTGGTGACACCTGAACCACGCCATAAGAGGAGGGAGGAACGCGGGATTGACAGCAGAAAGAAGGGGATGGGGTGCCACACTGAAGAGCAGCGGAATACCTTCGACCACCCGGGAATCTTTAAAGTGCACTGACATCGAACAGCACACGGAAGCGACGTCTCTGCTTCGCCTTCGCCTTAATGCAGCATACGGTGCTCGGGTTTGAAACGGGTATTCTAGTTCAGTAGTAAAGCGTCCTAACCACTGAGTCACAGGAAGCGTGGCTCATTAACTGCCCCTCTAACACGCTTCGTACAACAGCCCTTCCCTTCCTATGCGTTATGTTGACCATCCGGAATGCACCAACTTTAGGTTTGAACCCTTGTGACAATATATTTTGAACCGCAAGCTTCACTACGCTAAACAGTCATGCTTCGCACGCCTCATAATTTCACCTTGAGGTGACCTTGACACATAGACCGGCTTTTCTTTATTATAAACCAATTTACAATTGAAGCAAAACCTTCACTACTCTTGATAGAGCCTGTCTTCACGTGGCAGTAAATGTGACCTTGAAGTGACCATAACTGACATTAAGTGAGGATATACACAAATACGTGGTGTCCATACAAGAGTATATATACAGCACCTTCCTTTCCCCAAAACCTGACTTCAGCGAAACGCGGCGGCAGCGTTGATATACACAAATACGTGGTGTCCATACAAGAGTATATATACAGCACCTTCCTTTCCCCAAAACCTGACTTCAGCGAAACGCGGCGGCAGCGTTTCGATGAAACCCCGCCGGGGTGGTGCAGTGGTAAGACGCCCGACTACTGTGCCGGAGTTCCCGGGTTCGAACCCGACCGCGGCGGCTGCGTTTCGATGGAGGCGAAACGAAGAGGCGTCGTGTGCTGTGCGATGTCAGCGCACGTTAAAGATCCCCAGGTGGTCGAAATTACTCCGTAGCCCTCCACTACGGCTCCTCTTTCTCTCTGTCCACTTTCATTCTCACCTCCCTCCCTTCCCTTACGGCGCGGTTCGGGTGTCCACAGAGCAAGTGTGACAGTTACTGCGCCTTTCCCTTCCTGTGAACCAATTTATTTCGATGAAAGCGAAACAAAGTGGCGTCCGTGTGCTGTGCGATGCCAGCGCACATTATAGATCCCAGGGTGGTCGAGATTACTCTGTAGCCCTCCACTTTGGCTCCTCTTTCCCTCTATCCACTTTCACTCCCACTCTCCACCCTTCCTTTACGACAAGGTTAATGTGTCCACAGGAACAAGTGTGACAGATACTGCGCCTTTCCCTTCCGGCGAACCAATTGTTATTATTAACTCGGGTTGGGCCCCACGAAGCCACGGTGGTGCAGTGGTTAAGATGGCAGACGACAGTGCCGGAGTACCCGGTTTATATCCCGACCGCTGGCAACTGCGTTTCGATGGAGGCGAAAAAAAGAGGCCTCCGTGTGCTGTGCGATGTCAGCGCACGTTAAAGATCCCCAGCCCAGGTGGTCGTAGATATTCTGTAGCCCCCTAATACGACTCCTCTTTCTCTCCACTTCCACGCCCACCTTCCTGCCCTCCCTTACGGTGCAGTTCAGGTATCCACAGAAAAGACTGTGACAGGTACAGCGCCTTTCCCTTTTTATAAACCAATTATTATTACCGCGGTTTCGATTCCGACCTCTGGGAGCTGGGTTTATATGAAGGGTAAACAGACAGGTGCTCTATTGCTGTGCGATGTCAGTGCACGTTAAAGATCCCCAGGTGGTAGAAAATACTTCGTAGCCCTCCACTACCGGCTTCTTTTTCTCTCTTTTTTCCACTTTCACTCACATCTTTCTCCCTACCTTTACGGCTCAGGAGCCAGGTGTCCACAGAAACTAGTATGACAGATACAGCGCCTTTTTCTGGGAACCGGTTATGTCATAACGGAGAAACAGCCGTGTGTTGAGCGATGACAGTGCAGGTTAAAAGCCCCAGGTGATTGAAATTACTCTGCAGACCTCTACTGCGAGCCCCGACATGGCGGTGCAGGAGTTACCGTGCCCGACTGCTGTACCGGAATATCAGGGTTCGAACCCGGAAGCTGACGGATGTGTTTCAATGGCGGCGAAACAGAGAGGTGAGCATGGGCTGTGCGATATCAGTCCATGCAATATCCCAAATTGGTAGAAATTACTCCGCCGCCCACCACTATGGCTCGTCTTTCCTTCCACTTTCACTCCCTTGTTGCGACTGAAGGAAGAAGTAAAAGAAAATGCACGGGCCTGCTAGTGGGTCTGTAGCTGAGCCACCTCCGCTGCCTCATGCGGACTGAAGAGATAATAGAAAGTAAAAAGAAAAACGAGAGGGAGAGGAAGACGCTCGTCGCAACAGCCGTCGTCCACCACCGAAACGGTAGAGGGTGCAATGTCGGTCTACAACAGGTAAAAATATGGTGGCAGGCCAGCCCCCGCCGCAAGCGGTAGTGACCGACCAGTCCCAGCCCCGTAGGGTCAGGAGCAACCACCACTCCAACCACAAGCAACCCCACTTTCTATCTTTCTATCCCTCCTTCATCCGTTTCCCTGCTGCGCGGTTCATGTGTCCACAATATATTTGACTAACAATCTGCTGCGTCTCGATGGAGGCGAAACGAAGAGGCGTCCGTGTGCTGTGCGATGTCAGCGCACGTTAAAGATCCCCAGGTAGTCGAAATTACCCCGTAGCCCTCCACTACGCCTCCCCTTTCTCTCTCTCCACTTTCACTCCCACCTTCCCCCTTTCCTTACGGCGCGGTTCAGGTGTCCACAGAGCAAGTGTGACAGATACTGCGCCTTTCCCTTCCTGTGAACCAACCAACCTTTCTTTCCTGTGATTAAATTGCCCCCGCCGGGGTGGCGCGGTGGTTACGGCGCTCGACTACTGTTCCCAAGGATGCGGGATCGAATCCCGGCCTCGGCGGCCACTTTTCGATGGAGGCGAAAAGCAAGGCGCGCGTGTGCTGTGCGATGTCAGTGTACGTTAAAGAACCCCAGGTGGTCGAAATTTCCGGAGTCCTCCACTACGGCGTCTCTCATAGCCTGAGTCGCTTTGGGACGTTAAACCCCACAAACCAACCAACCAACCAAATTTAAATTGCCTCCACCACGGTACCGCCTTCACGTAACCGGGTAACGGGTGACAACCACACGCTATGGCGGCAGCGTTTCGATGGAGGCGAAACGAAGAGGCGTCCGTGTGCTGGGCGATGTCAGTTGTTGTGGCTGTAGGAAGAAAGAAAGGAAAATGCACGGGTCTGCTACTGGCTCTGTAGCTGAGCCACCTCCGCTGCCTCGTGCAGACAGAAGAGAAAATAGAGAAGAAAGAAAAAGAAGAGGGAGAGAAAGACGCGCGCCGCAACAACAGCCGTCGTCCACCACAACCGAAGCGGTGGCGGGTGCAATGATGGCCTACAACAGATAAAAATCAGCGGCTGGCTAGCCCCCGCCGCAAGCGGGGCTGACCTACCGTCCCAGCCCCGTAGGGCCAGGAACTGCCACCCTTCACCACCTCCTCCTGCCGTCCCGCGATGTCAGTTTTTGTTGTTGTGGCTGTAGGAAGAAGGAAAAGAAAATGCACGGGTCTGCTACTGGCTCTGTAGCTGAGCCACCTCCGCTGCCTCGTGCAGACAGAAGAGAAAACAGAGAAGAAAGAAAAAGAAGAGGGAAAGAAAGACGCGCGCCGCAACAACAGCCGTCGTCCACCACCAGCGGTGGCGTGTGCAATGACGGCCTAGAACAAATAAAAATTCGGTGCCAGGCCAGCCTTCTGCCGCAAGCGGCGGTGACCCACCTGTACCAGCCCCATCAGGGGAAGACTTATGTCGTTAAAGATCCCGAGGTGGTCTAAATTACTTCGTAGCCCTCCACTACGGCTCCCCTTCTCTCTTTCCACTTTCACCCTCACCTTCCTCCCTTCCCTTACGGCGCGGTTGAGGTGTCCGCATAAAACAAGTGAGACAGTTACCTCGCCTTTCCCTTCCTATAAAGCAATCAACCACACACTGCCTATCTTAGGTATCAACTCTCCTGGTCTGCCATGTGATATGAACGATCATGCATTCCAGGAGGTTGTGGTTCGTTGGTTTGGTTTGGGGGGTTTAACGTCCCGAAGCGACTGAGGCTATCAAAGACGCCGTAGAGGAGGACTCAAGAAAATTCAATCACCTGTGGGTATTTAACGTGCACTGACGTGGCAGAGCATACAGGTGCTTTGTTTTCGCCGCCATCGAAGAGCGGCCGCCAAGGTCAAGATTTGATCCCGCATTCTTGAGCACAGTCGTCAACCGCCCTAACCACAGCGCCACCCCGGTGGTGTGCAGCTTGGGCTAATCGTATTTTTAAGGACGATTTCCCCCTTCGACTGCGCACCTCCAACCAACACCGTTTCCAACATTATCAGTGATGAGCTATAGCAAGCAATGTGACTGCTCGTAAGAAACCTCCCAATCAATCAGTATTCTTATGCTGAGGTATTGTGCGCTGCTGCGTCTAGCTCGACCCAATTTTCTGCAGGGCCAGAACCACCTCAGCAGCGCTTCTGGTCTTCTCCATCTCGCGATCACGCTTGGCAGCATACACGGAAGATGGCCGTTTGGGGGACCTCTGACATTCTCCGCCACATATCAGTGCAAAGAGCCAGGCCATCTGTATCGCAAATGCGCTTCCTGTCAGATAGGTCTGAAAGGTTCCACAACTGACACACTTCGTCCGCGTTATGATGAAGGACATCACGAAATTGTAGAGTAACTAACCAAACGTCTCTCTTCCCTCATTTCATCTAACCGCCAATTCTGGTCGTCTTTCATTCGCGCTTTTTCAACGAACCGTCCTTTGTCCTCCGAGCCAGCTAGGCGTAGGTCTCCCAGGTCGCGTCTGTGAAGCTAACACCTACCTCCTGTGGTGCGGTGGGTTTTGATCGCATTTTTGAACAGCGTTGACCGACGCTGAGTACTACAGTTTCCACCCTGCCACATTCATCAACAATACCTACCGGAATCGTTCCCGCCGGCCTGCCAGTAGGCGTTGCCAACCATGTACGAATGCTTTCGTGGGCTCCGCCGCGCGACAAGGCAGCGTCGACCCGCTACAAAGGGCATAGCCACCATCACCATCACCATTACACAGGCATTATCCGCTGAATTGAAAAATGGGATCACACCAGGACCCGGAGCGCAGATTCGTACGGCAGGTGTTTCTTCAGCCTCTAAATTTAAAGAATTTAAAGATGCACTTCGTCGAGGTATAAATCCCCAGGTTGCGTTTCTGGTGTGCTTCATTGTATTGAATGCATTCTCCAGTCACCTGATTCTTGGAACAGACCTTCTTCGTGATTATGAAAGAGTTATTGACCTTCACGAGCTCGTAATTACATTTTGTACTGCTATAGCGCTCTCGGCTGACCGACATTTGCGATCCATAATGGTTTTACGTATCTACGATGATGATGTTCGCCTACCTCGAGAAAGCAAGTTAGTCGCAGTTGTCTGTGGCGACAACCGTACCGCTCAAGGCATCCCTGAAAGCAGCATGCCCTTACTCCTCGGTGCAAGTTTGTGCAACCCGTGGTATTGTAGCGCTTAGTAAAGAACTATTCACCTACTTTAACAAACTTCATTTCCGTAAACTGAGTCGACGCAGTATGATTAATTATTTCAATGACATCAACGCTAGCAACAATGCCCTTCCGTCTATGAAATTTCCGCCGAAGTTCAAAGTCAGGCGTCACTTCTCACTGCCCAGCTTAATGCTAATGCAAAGTTGTTAACCTCAGAAAATAGAATGTTCTGGCCCTCCTACTCGGTTTCAATCTGTCCACTAAAATAGGTGCAAGGGCCATCTCGAAACATAGAATTATTATCAAACACACTACCAGTCTGTTAGGCAGCACCACTCCAGAGGGGCTTCACCGGAAGGAGATTCGATTCGCCATTAGGTCCAGCAGAGGATTTACATTGACAATGCAGCGTTCAAAAAAACCTTGGGCTTCTCCAGATGTGCTTGCAAAATCACCACACAATTTTACGATTCACTGTCGACTCCACAAAGCTGCACAACGTAACAGGGACAGATGTTTGCGCTCTACCCTGAATTTACGATTTATTGGATTGTCTTCTCCATACGCGGTCCTTTTCATCAATTATTTACTAAGCGTTTACTGTCAAATTGAGGACAACGAAGGTGGTCACAAAAACCGCCCTTATAACTCCAGATGGCCCACTAGAATTTAAAATACTCCCATTCGTCCCCCGTTCTTCCATCGAATGGTGGGTACTGTACACTCCGGCTACAACTGGCAAACTTGCCTGGCAGGCTTTGATGATGTACAGTACCTCAAGTGATTTCATGTCGTACTTCATGTCATAAATTATATTGGCTTGTCCCTTAAGCCGCAGAATTATCACTCCGCTTTCGACGAGCTCAAACGTCTAGGCCATGTCTGCTCCGATCGCATCTATCTTGAGAAGACTGTTGTAGTGGCCTTTCCGACACCAACTGACAAGCGCTCTCTGCGCCATATTTAGTGCCTTTCCGCGTAATACCAACGCTAAGTAGCTAATTTTCTAACCTCAAAGAACTTGTCTGGGGCAAGGAAAAACAACATGCATTAGCCTACCTAAAAAGACGTCTAAAGGCAATATTAGGGCACTTTGAAAAAAACGCCGCCACAGGTTTACGCAAAGCCACGAGAAATATTCTGTTTATAATAGGGACTATTCTTCTCCGGAGGAGAGGGCAGTACACCATGCATTCTGGGGACTGTATCGATGGCATCGGTTGTACCGAAACATGTGTGCGAACTTACGCTGCCTTGAGGGCAATTGCTGCTTCTTTATTTTCACCTGTCATGGTATTCCGGTCAGAAGAAAATCACATTTTTCGTTCAAAGAGCACAGAACTTGCCCACATAGCAATGTTAGTAAGTCGGCAATGGAGTATATCTGTTTATTTTCATCATCATCATCATCATCATCATCATCATCATCATCATCATCAGCCTGATTATACCCACTGCAGGGCGAAGGCCTCTCCCATATTTCTGCACTTAACCCGGTTCTGTGCTGGCTGCATCCACTTGACCCCTGCGAACTTCTTAATCTCATCCGCCCACCTAACTTTCTGCCGCCCCCTGCTAAGCTTTCCTTCCCTTGGAATCCAGTTTGTTACCCTCAGCGACCATCGGTTATCCTCTCTTCGCACTATATGTCCTCCCCATGTCCATTTCTTCTTCTTAATTTCCACTAGAATGTCGGTAACTTGAGTTATTTCTCTGACCCACTCTGCATGCTTTCTCTCTCTTAATGTTACCCCTACCATTTTTCGTTCCATAGCCCTCTGAGTTGTCCTCAACCGAAGTAGAACTCTCTTGGTTCGCCTCCACGTTTCAGCCCCATAGGTGAGTACAGGCAAGATGCAACTGTTTATTTATTTTGTTTGTTTATTTTACTAAGTATTATCTACAGTACTATTAACTGAAGGCAGCTTGTCTAACTGTTCCTGCGATGGATTTGTAGCAGTCTTCGATTTCAACCAAAAGAAGTCTGAACATGTTTAAGCAGTCCTTTAATGCCTTTGCTCCTAATGTCACTTCTTAACTCTACGTGGTGTTGCGCGTCCTACCATCGGCGGCCGCGGTACGAACGAGGGCCACCATTGTCGAACTCAAACCCGGGTACTCCGTTAGTGTAAGCAGGCTATCTGAATACGCTGCTTCAAAACCGACCGCAGCTGTCCCATTTCGATGACTGTGAAACGCAAAAGCGCCTGTTGCTGTGCGATGTCAGCGAACATTAATATATCTCCATATCAATAAGATTTTGTTGTCAAAGCAACAGGACTGGGGGGCAGCCCTGCTAGGCTGCTTTAACTTGGCGAGCCAGAAGGCCCTGGTCCACCTAACCCAAGCCGCGGCGGTCGCCGATGGGCTCTTGTAATGAGGCGCACACCTAGTGATTAGGAGAGTCTGCCCGGCGACCTCAAGCTTCCTCCCTGCAATAGTTGTTCACACACACACACACTAGTAGTCGAGCCGTTTCGCGTGGCACAGCGTGGGCCAAGCTTCACATGCGCGAGGAGCTGTGTGACGTACGAGGAAGCAGCTGGTGTGTCGGAGCTGCCGTCGCGGCCGCGCTCGGCCGCGCGCTCCGCAGCTGCCGAAGATGTGACGTCATAAACACAGCCGGCGCCAGCTGCGCATCACATTGACCATGCGGAGAAAGATGTGGCTCGTTCTCCATGATGTGGCTAGAAGCGCGCGGCCACAATCAACCAACTATGGAGAAGGAGTCCCGCCGCTGCTCAGCGCGTAGTCTAAGCTATATTGAACGTAGCCATAGAGCTGTTGCTTTCGCAACTCAAGTAGGTTTAACCGTTGCTAAACCACTGGCATTTTCTATCTGAACCCTTTACTATGCATCTCTTTCTCACATTCTTCTCTCATTCCCACCGAACACCAAAAACTTCAGTGATTTCTCACCTCGCGTTACAGCACGGCACTGTTAAGGTGCCCGCCGAGTAAACTGACATGCTAATACTCCTTTTCTTTCTTGTGAACCAATTTGCACTTCTTTTTATGTAGAGGAACATAGTACAGATCACAATACAGAGCCACGCCGCGGTGAGACACTGGTAAGACGCCCGTCTACTCTGCCGGAGTACCCGGGTTCGATCCCGACCACCCGCGGCTGCGTTTCAATGGAGGCGAAACGAAGGGGCGTCCGTGTGCTGTGCCACGGCCGCTCGATGGAAGCGAGTGCGCTTCCATCGAGCGGCCGTGGATGTGCGATGCCAGTTGTTATGGCTGTAGGAAGAAGGAAATGAAAATGCACGGGTCTGCTACTGGCCCTGTAGCTGAGCCACCTCCGCTGCCTTTGATAGATTTATAGGAAGGGAAAACCGCGGTATCTGTCTCACTTGTTTTCTGTGGACACCTCAACCGCGCCGTAAGGGAAGGGAGGAAGGTGGGAGTGAAAGTGGAAGAGAGAAAGACGAGCCGTAGTGGAGGGCTACGGAGTAATTTCGACCACCTGGGGATTTTTAACGTGCGCTGACATCGCACAGCACACGGACGCCTCTTCGCTTTGCCTCCATCGAAGCGCAGCCGCCGAGGTCGGGTTCGAACCCGGGTACTCCGGCACAGTAGTCGGGCGTCTTACCCCTGCACCACCTCGGCGGGGCTGCGCTGCCTCGTGCGGCCCCGGAGAGAGTAGAGAAGAAATAAAGAGAAGAGGGAGAGAAAGACGCGCGCCGCAACTGCCGTCGTCCACCACCAACGCGGTGGCGAGTGCAATGACGGCCTAGAACAGAGAATAATTCGGTAGCAGGCTAGCCCATGCCGCAAGTGGCGTTGACCTAACTATTCCAACCCCATCAGGGCCAGTACAAGCCACCCTTTCCTCCAACGTCAGCACACATTAAAGATCCCCAGGTGGACAAAATTACTTCGTAACCCTTCACTACGACTCCCCTTTCTATCATTCCACTTTCACTCCCACCACCTCCCTTCCCTTACGGCGCGGTTCAGATGTTCACAGAGCAAGTGTGACCGATAATGCGCCTTTTCCTTCTTGTGACGGAGTCGGCGGCGGCCACCTGCACCATGCGTGACGTCACTCGGGCTCCGACATACACCGGCTCACGCGAAGCGCGGTGTGGACTAGCGTAGTGAAGCTTTTCGCTTCAAAAAGAAAAAATACACTATGGCACAATATACAGTAGTTTGCTTGAGGCCCACCCGCAAATGTCTCGTCACTGAGCACTCGGCACATCGAACTGCATGCGGTTTGAAAGTTACGCGGCTAACCAGTCTATTATACGTGTGGATACCTATAGCATCAGGCTGTTAACTAATGCCTAATAAGTCAAATACTCGCGTAACCTAGAGCAAGGGTAACTCCAAGTGTGAACGAAGGCCTCGTCAAGGACACCTACAGGAGCAGCGACCTTAAAGCTTGGAGGCCAATAACCCTTCTAAAAATGTCTCTGCGCCTGACGCCTGCTCTATCGTCAATAGTAGGCCCGCACCAGGCTTGCTTTGTCCCAGGCCGCTCGATAGAACTCCATGGCATTGCTTTGAGAGACCTTTTGATAGACGATAACAGATATGCATTTTCTGAGATGCAAAGTCCGCTGCTTGTGCAAACAAGACATGTTGTTTAAAAAAAGTGAACGGAACGGCCATGACTGACGAACTGATTTTGTCCACGCAGGCCATCTTCCTAAGGTGGCTTTCGCGAAGCAGCATTGCGCGAGCTGATTCGAACTGTAATTGTTCCTCATATCAAGCATACGCACTAGCCAAACCGTGCAGTAGACGATAAGAGATATTTATTTTCTGAAATGCAAAGTCCGTTAACACCCTTTCTGACGCAGCTCGTTTCAACCTCCCGCTCAAAGCTTAAATCAGTGTCGTCAAGACACGAGCGTCCGCTTTCACCCTTTATGTGGCGCGTATCGCGACAATCCGGCGCCATGTGACGAACAGACTCGCGTCCCTTATAGGGACTGTTTGGGATGGCAAGACAGTTATAGTCGCCCGTCATATCCTACACCTTCTGAGGAGCAGGGGAGGCCTTGGCTTTCCGGGCATCCCGAGAGTGGTCCGAGTATTCGCGTTAAGGCTGGTGGAGAGGCTATTAGCTGACGAACTTACCTTGGTCGCTCGCTCATCCTGTACTGAATAAGCACGGCGCGTCGTGTGCTTACACCCGAACATTACCGCTGTCCACAGGCGGAGAGACGTCTGCCTTTTTACCGCGAGGTTGCCGAGACGAGGTCGACTGTCGATGCAGACCTGACAGATGTTAATGTAGGCAACGTACCAGCCATACGCATCAGCGAACTAGTTGCCGTTCGGAGGCTTTCAGCTGATGAGCAACGAGAGACCGCTGTCCCCAAATGGCGAGCGGGAGCAGCCTGTCGGCTGCCAAATGAAATACGAAATTTTGACTGGCTTAGCCGCTGCGGCGTCCTCCATACGAGACAGCGTCTTGCCAGATGGAGTATTGTATCAAATGACCAGTGTGCCAACTGCGGTGCTCCCGAGTGCCTCTCGCATATTTTTTTTTAGAATGTGTAGTTGGGAGAACAATGTGGCGGCTCGCGTATAGGAAGTTTAACGTCCGAATGAACCCCGGCGTTAAGCACCGGCGCAGCCCTTTTGGACACCTTGTGTTCACTGTGATTCTGTTTGTGTTGTGGCGTCGCAAGTGCCTCGCTGAGGTGCGCCGCACTCCCGCCCGCGCTATGTACCCAGTCTTGCAAAGGCTGCGCCTCGTCATCTGGAAGTATCTCATCGCCCTCGCAGCCTCTGACTCCTCCTCCAAATACATCATAACCGACTCGCGAGGGGCTTATCGGAACGTCCAGCAAGGGTGGACTGCTCCTCTAGCTTACCGCATATACCAAAATTGCAGTCGAGATTCGGATCCCGCGTACCGATCTCTCGTCTGGGCTCCAGGTCACCAAGGTCTCCAAGGGAATGAGGCAGCCGACGCCGCCGCCCGCGCGCTTTCTCTCCGGGCATTTCCCACGGGACCCGACGCGGACCAGGATTTTGATTTCAGCCCAGTGTACAAATTTAAAGAAATATGTGAATATTACAGATATACGCACCAAACTCTTCCCACCCCGTGCAAAGGGCTGGGGAAGGCTAACGAGCGGGTGCTCCTGCGCCTGCTCACCAATACAATGTTGTGCCCGGCTACTCTAAAACATTTTGATCCGCAATTCGACGGGCTGTGCTCGCACTGTGGGGAGGTGTCTGACATCTACCACATTGTGTGGGCCTGCCAGAAAAACCAACTTTGCCCCCTATCCCCAACCCCACCCGAGAGAACTGGGAGGCGACCCTGTCCGGCTGCTGCACCCTAGAGGCCCAAAAGGTCTTAACGCAGCGCGCCCGGGCTGCGGCAAACGCCAATGTAGTGCCTGTCTAGGCATCCCACCTAGTGTACATGCCTCCATGTATTAGAATAATAAATGTTTTCACCGCCACCACCACCCTCTGGACAGTTAGCAACTGACGCCCACACACGGTTTCTACGGCGCTGGCACACGCGCTTCTATGTTGTACAGGGGAGCAGTTATTGTTGTGGCTGTAGGAAAAAGGAAAAGAAAATGCACGGGCCTGCGACTGGCTCTGTAGCTGAGCCACCTCCGCTGTCTCGTGCGGAGAAAAGAGAACTGATTGATTGATGTAAAGGAAGAGAAAAGGCGCGGTAACTGTCTCACTTGTTTTCCGTGAACACCTCAGCCACGCCGCAAGGGAATGGAGGGAGGTGGGAGTGAAAGTGGAAACAGAGAAAGAAAACCCGTAGTGGAGGGCTGCGGAGTAATTTCGACCACCTGGGGATTTTTAACGTGCGCTGACATCGCACAGCACAAGGACGCTTCTTCGTTTCGCCTCTATCGAAACGCAGCCGCCGCGGTCGAGTTCGAACCGGGGTACTCCGGCACAGTAGTCAGGCGTCTTACCACTGCACCCCCATGGCGGGACGGAAAGAGAAAATAGAGAAGCAAGGAAAAAGAAGAGGGAGAGAAAGACTTGAGATGGGTCTGTCGGACTTTATCAAAGCCCCCCCCCCCTTCTTTGTTTACCCCTCCCTGGAGAATCATGCTTTTGAGTTTACTATGTATATAGTGTTTGTATAGTGCTTTGGTCTGTGAGTAATATGCATATTCATTGTATGTATGTGCACAATAAATTCTTTTTGTACACACACATTGAAACATTTTTCACGTTTTAATTTTATACTTTTCTAACCTTTCATTTTAAGCAATAGCTTATACTTCGTGTTCAGCTGAAACACCGTCAAAGGAGTTGTCAGCACTTAATCAGAAGCTGATTAAAATATTGTATCGTGGTATCTTGTGGTTCTAGTAACTGATAATTGTTGTGAGATATGTGATAGCAAGTTAATAAATTTTGTGTAAATAGTTGAATTAACAAAATACAGAATTTGGCGCAAAGAGTTTTCGAAGGTGTAGAAATGATCAGAATGAAAATCTATCGCTTCACGATGCCCATTAAAAATATTCAGAGAGTAGATCTGTCAGAGAGTAGATCTGTCACCGAGAAATGCTACTAGTCGAGCATTTCTCGGTGGCCAGGAGAGGCCAGTTGTGCGCCTGCGTCGTTACCATGGTAGATAGGAAGAGTAGATGCGGCATGCGCTTCAACATGGCTAGGGTGGCTAGGGTGCCTCGATGTGCGCCCTCTCCCGCCGCTCCGTGCAGGGTGGGGACAACCGCGTCGTCTGCTGCAGTGTCCGCCATATTTGAGCCCACTCGTTTCAGAACACTGGAGGTAAGCTTCTCTGCGCAGCGAAGGCCCCTTCACCATCGCGGCGAAACAGGTTTTGGAGGCAGAAATAGGGTGCAGCGCTGGGGACATCTATTGTTGCCGAACCCTTTCCTACAGGCTTCTGCCCTGTGTTGCTTTCACAATAAAGAGATTAGGGACCGCTCTCCCAAGCCATTGCTGCGGTTACAATGCACCCTCCCCGGGCTGCATTCCTGAAGGAAATTTGAAACGTAGCTGTGCCAAGGTGCTCGCCTGGCCGTGCACACCATAACATAAAGGAATAAAAGTCGTTTGCGCTGCACCCAACTCTTCTCCCTCGGACAGTTCGCGTCGCAATCGTAAAGGTGTTTTTTTTTTATGCAGAAAAGCTGACTTACGGAGTTTTGTAAATTGTCTGGGACTCAGTGCGCTGACTCGCAAAAACAGAGTTTATCTCGTTCGCCGCAACGTATTAGTCAATATTAAATGCTGAGAATGATAAGGCTTATTAATGAAACATTTTACCCCCTCAGAATCAAATGGACGCAATCTGTAGGCCCTTGGACATTCGTAGTCGTTTGATCCTTGGCATCGCTTGTTTTTGTTTGTTAATTTGTGCAGGTAAAAAAAAAGAAACAATGCTGTGGTACAGGAGTTTGCACTGTAGCTGTAATATACAATGCAGCTGCATAATTCGTGCAGCTTTTTTTCATGTAAAGTAACCACTTTAACAAAGCATGGGATAATTTCGGCGCCTTCATACCTTCACCGAAAACATTAAGTGAACGCAAACTTGACTGTGAAAAATACTCTCATGAAAAGGCAAAAAAATAACATCTATCAACAGAGCCTATATTGGGAAAATGCGCGTGTCTCATCGACTGAGGAAGTTTTTCTTATATAGTGTGAAGAGTTAATGAGAAACGTAAGTGCATAAATTTCACTTACTTAGGAGTTGTAATAATGCAGTTTATTTATGTTGTAAATTATTAAAGCTACTGTCAAAAAATAGGAGACAAGCGAACTATGGTGAATTTGACATTTATACACAATATTTACAAATCTCTTCACGGCAAGCTGACGCCAGCACACGTTTTGCTTGCATGTCCATTGACTTTTTTTTCTTCCAGTTGTTGCAGGTGAATTCGCAGCCTCGTTCGAGCGTAGGTCGAGTATAACAACTTCTGAATGATTTCGTTGTGAACCTGGCATGTTTCAACATTAAACGGAACCATTTGTCTTAGGTATGTTATCACAGCCTGCACTGGAGATTTCATAGTTAGAAGGCTTTCCGCCCATTCTGTGATGCCCTTAAAATGCTCCTCGCACGACTTCAGCACTTTCATCACTTCAGGACTGGGGTAATGCAGGTTGTCGCCATTTTCGAGGTACTCCTTCAGCCTTGTGAGATATGCATTTTCAGCGTCACTAGAACCGAGCAGAGTAGCTTTGCACTGCTCGCAATTATTTATGGCTTTCAGAATACCTTTAACGAGGAATCCGGCAATATGGAACAGAATGCTGCATTCAGTCGATGTTAGCGCTTCAATGAAAAGAACCTCCGAGTCATCGATTTCCTTTACCTCGGCTTCAGCGAGTTCACGTTTCCCGTTTGACAGAAGGTCAACCAGGTACTCAGAATCGTCAACACTGTAGCTGGTGGTAGACGGCGTGTGCAAAAATTGGCTTATGCACACAAGTTTCAGCGCGCATTTCATATCATAGGCGTCTGGGATAGGCTTCCTGAGACGAACCACAGAGAAAAGATTCTCAAGGCAATCTTGTAGCAGCCTGCTGGTGAGTAAGAAGCTGTAGCCCTCCGAGTTCAAAAGAATGTCTTGCAGGCGAAGCACGACCGTTGTGGAGATCAGGAGGCCCGCCTGCGATGGCTTCCACTGAGACGTGCTGCCCATGCTCATCCCTTGAAAGGTGTTTAGAGCCAGGTTTAGAGTTTCCAGAGCTCTATGATGCTTCGCCACATCGTACAGACTTAGGGCGACAGATGGATGACGCGACGACATTAATGCGTACCATCTTGATACCAGCTCTAAAGACCAAGCTGTTGTTTCTGCCTCTATGTCCAGCACTTTTTCCTTGATGAGGTATCGGATTGCACTGGGAGCTTCTCTGAAAAATTGCACGGCAAGTCCGACTTTCATTTTCGTAAAATGTCCAGATGAGACATGGGCTTCAGAGAGCTTCGGTGCGAGCTTTAGCTCCCTTTCCTTGTCAAACTCCAGCACAGCATGCACATGATCCAGTTTCACTTCACGTGAGGGAAGATCGCACTGGCTGGCTGTTGCTTCACTTAATGTAAATGCATGAGATGTTATCAACTAACCTTTAATATTCTTCAAAACATGAGCAGCGTCTGCGTTGAAGAACAACTCCATATCCTTGAGCGAAGGGTGTGGTATTGAGCAGGTTGTCTTCGAATTTCGGTGGCTAGAAAATCCCAGCTCACGCCACATCGGTCGATTTTAGGCGCCCATGTCGGACGTTACAACCCGAATTCTGAGGGAAATATCGGCGCAGAGTTGGACAACTTGCAGAACAATGTCCTTGAGCGTGCGGCCATCCACATGGCTTCCAGTGAAATGATAAGCTATCACCTGCTTCCATCGCTGGTTGAGACCTCCAACCATAAACACCAGAGCGTGATTAGCAGGCTCATCTGGCTTTTGTGGCAATGTCACTCCCCCATACACAATGTCTTCAGCGCGGTCAAGCTGAAACCCTCTGGCAATCTCCATCTCATCGATAAAGAGGACGCAGTCTTTTTCTACATCTTCCATGCCTTGTGCCTTCGCTTGGAGAAGTTCTACAACGTCTGTAAGAATTCCTGGTGAGAACTTGAGCCAGTGGAGGCGACGAGATAGAGTTCTTTCTGCCGGAAGTGGATAGCCGAGCTGTCTGAGAGTTCTGTAACCAGACTTCCCACAAGAAAACTTCAGTTGAAGCCCCTGTTTAATAGTCTGCGGCGACCAGATGCTTCCCTTGTTGCTTTTTCGGGAAAGTGCACGAACTTGATCGTTATTTAAAAATTTTATCCTTTTTTCAAAGTGCTCTACGGCGCTTTTTAGCTTTCGCACCTTCTTTCTAAGAGAGTTAATAGTCAAGTTGGCTTTTTTATGCACTCCTTGAAGTTGTCTGTGGTTCTTTCTCACATCTTCCAGTTGTTTTCTCAGTTGAGCGCAACAACTACTGGATGAATGTGCATCGCAGCCTTCATTTTGCTCTCTTTGTCCATCGCTAGGCTGATAGACAACCTCTTCACTTAAGTTCGTTCCCCCAGGCTCATCGCAATCCGCAAAAACGCCAGGTCCTTGTTCCTGCACTGTTGAGTTTGATGTAGTTGGTAGAGCGGGTGTGCCTCTCTCCTTAGGAGCCTTTCTTTGGTGGTGGACCATAGCTGCACAAACAAAAGGAAATGCAAGAGCAGAAATGAGTGAAGTTCGTCAGAATTGCTCAGTGTCGGCAGTTATTTCATAGCTGCGCGAACCATAACCTAAAAGCGAAAATTTTAAGCTTGAAAAGTTCCAATTCCAATTCCAATTTATTTCAACATCAATACCCACAGACACTGATGTCACGGACAGTGGGCAAAAAGCCACAAAAATAGGGCTTGGCAGCGCCCACTGACCGTCTTCTTGACAGCGACACAGCAGTGCAAATATACATTAGATATGAGCAAGACATGAAATCAATGAAAAGAACTTTTGCAAAAAAAACTAGGCAGGTAACACTTTGCATACAAAAAATAATGATAGGAAAGTAACAATATCACCACACATCTGAACAAACAGTCAATAAATAAGTGCAAAAAACACAGAGGCGAACGCGTTGTAAATTGAAAAAAAAAAATATATATATATATATATATATATATATATATATATATATATATATATATATATATATATATATATATATATATATATATATATATATATATATATATATATATATATATATATATATATATGTGTGTGTGTGTGTGTGTGTGTGTGCGTAATCAGTTAAGTAATTTCGGCAGTTGAAATCGCAGCATCTGGTCACCATATTTTGTGCGGTTACACGGAACCTCCCAAGTCTCGTGATAGCGAGTGTCCCGAACATTTCTGTTTAGTGTTAGACTCGATATAATTTCAAGAGTTTTGTTTTTCTTTCTGATACCTGTTTGATAACGCTTTCTGAGAGTATGGTGATAAAGTTCAGGAAGCGGCACTAATTTTAACTCCCTGAATAGTGGTTCGGAATGAGCAAGGTATGGGACATTCATGATCGCTCGAACAGCCTTCTTTTGTATTATATGTAACTGATTAATGTTTGATAAAGTGGTTGTCCCCCAGACTAAATAACAGTAGTTTATTATTGACATAAAAAGAGAGTTATATATAAAGCGTTTTACACATGTAGGGAGGCAATGTCTCAATTTAGAAAGTACTCCGGATACTCTGGATATTTTCCTAATGATTGTATCTACTTGCAGATCCCAAGACGTGTGCTGTTCAAAGAGCACTCCCAAACATTTGGCAACAGGCACAATTTCAATGACAAAGTTTTAAAATTGCAATTGGTAATGCAATTGGTACTGCATTTAGAAGGCCAGATTTTAAGCGCTATTATTCTAACTCATGAGTCACAACAGTGATGCACATCATATTTGCCATCAATAATAAAATATAGTGCAACTTACGTCTGAACGAAAAAATGGTTGGAACAGCGTTTGACTTTAGCAGCTTCCTTCCATCCGCGCGGTGATTCTCGTAGCAGTTGTCTTCGAAATGGGCCTGCATAAGAAAATTAATTCAGGCGTCCAGTATGTAGTACAAACAGAAAGAAATGCCCCTTTTGAAAGATACACAAGTTCTGGCACTGCTCCAGCGATGTTAAGGAGTTGCGCACACTCGGCAGCTGCATTTATCAAATCCTAAAAGTCAGACTAATAATGGCTGCGCACAAGGGAAATAGCCGGCACTGCACAATAACTGCGCCAACGTTAGAAATGCCAGATAGAAGCAACAAGTTCTTAGCGAAGCTACTATATACGAAAGCTCACATTCACGGGAGTTTTACCAAAAGTAACTAATTCCTGGCTTCGTCAAACAGCCCTGGAACAAATAAAAACTCTACAAAACTATTGTCAAAGTTTCTGACGCTTCTGACGCATGTCTCTTGATGCGTTTGCTTTTAGGGCCATTTGAAAAATTAATCAAGAACCTCTCGGCTCTAAGCTAACCGGCTACAAGCAAGCAGTCTGTTATTGCATAAATGCCGAGTGCTTCTGCAACGCTTCACTGTATATAACTAATATTACCGTTAGTTGTGTTTATTAGCCTGTGCACAGAAATACAAAATCCATGTCCACACCTGCGAGTTATGAAAATGATTTTCCGCCACTCATCTGCTGTATAATTCCTCCTTATATATGTTTCATAAAAGATGTAGTCACGTAGCGTGCGTAGTTACAGCCTTTCCAGGAACACTAACACAACTTCCAGCGCACATATTAAATGTAAACCTGCAGCGACAGACATAACTACAAAAAATCGCAACCGTCCAAATAATCACTGTACTTACATTGCATATGCGCGAAGAGTTTGCGGGCTTCCATTTGTCCCGCTTTATCTTCACCGTCCAGAGGAGCCTTCTTTTAGGGTCTCTTGGGAATGAAAACATTCTCCAGCCATTTCTGGAGTGGTTTGAGCACAGTGGCACGCAACAGCCAGGCATCTTGCGAGTTTTGAAACCGAAGAAAACTGCGACCGGGCGGACGCGCGACCACGCACGTGCAACCGGCCCGTGGGGAAGCGAGGAGTGGGCTCAAATATGGCTGCCCTCTTCCGCGGCGGCGGCACTGACCCTGTCAAAGGATGGCTCCACCCTGCACGGAGCGGCGGAGAGGGCGCGCGCATCGAGGCACCCTAAACATGGCCCCGCGTCCGCTCCACCCTATAGTGAACTAGAATATATTCGCTCCGCCGTACCACCGTTATGGTGTTCCATATTCTAGAGTCATGACGTCACACTGATGAGCAGTTGTGCGCATGCGCCGATAGTATGGGGACCGGACATCGGAATGCCTGTTGCATGAGTGTGCAGTGTGTTGCTGGTCTGTGCAGAGTTTGCTTCGCTGCTGTGGTTATGTTGTGCGTGAATATGTCCGGTAAAACAAAGTCCAGGCAGACGTGTTGTGTTGTTAGTTGCACTAACAGCTACGCAAACTCGTTAGATGCTGCACAGCCGATTCATTTCTACCGATTTCCATCACATTATTACCCGCAACAGCAAGAACGGCGTGCGCCATGGATACGGTTGGTTCGAAGACAGAGGTAAGTATTCATTGGTTTTCTTTTTTTTCTGTGCGGTCGTAGAAACATTGTGGCAGGTCTTAAAAGTTGGCTTTAACCGGAAGTTTTCTACCTTCTGTAGCGCAGGAGCGACGGTACGGGCGCCTGGCAGCCGAAAATGCACCCCCACATATATTGCCGTAATTTTATTGGCAATCGAAAATCGGAGGAATCTAACAATCCTAGTTATAACCCAAGCATTTTTCCGCCTGTATACAAGAACAGGCCGGCACCAATAGATTGCCAGGGACGTTACGAAAGGTAACAACTGTGCATTGACAAAATTCATTTCAATTTTTTTAACGTCGAGCGCTTCTCTCGAATGTTCGGTACCACAGTACAACTTGTGATGACGGTTTTCATGATCATCGTTTATTCAAGTGTAGGTGGTAGGAACATGTGGGTACTTAAGAGAGACGTGCATTGCAAGTAATCATTCTTTCAGCTCCAGACAGAGTACCAAAGCTGGTAGCTTTCAGTTTCAGAACGTATGATAGCTTGAAGAACCTTTCCTGCTTTAATTGCATCTACTAATAATTCATGTCACGATGTTTACCAACATGCTTCATTGCGCGGGATTTGCGTGTTTTAAAGGGAATTTACGTCCTTGAGCTAAAAGAATTTGGAAACATGATTTTCAGCAAGATAAACATAGGCTACTGCGTTCCCTTGGTGTAATATTTTATTTAACAGTTTTTACCAATAAGTTTGCTTTTGAACGATGTGTGTAGATTTATGTTAAAAAGAAAGGATAATGTCTCTCCAGATGAGTTCTTCGTGTTTTGTTTATCATCTCAGCCCCAAAATCTGCAGTAACAAGCCTACCTGAGCTGAATCCCCATGGTCATACAATTAAATATATATATATATATATATATATATATATATATATATATATATATATATATATATATATATATATATATATATATATATATATATATTTGTAGCCCTAAAGGACTTCATAACAGCCAACTGCATAACTGTTTCGTGGTTTGGTTTCTCATGGTATTAACAAAGGAATCAATCTCTAACGACCAGCATGCATACAAGGCGTCTCCAGGTAATTATGAGCCTAAAAGGCAAACTGAATTATGAATCAGCTGAACTAATCATTATTTTGTTTATTCCTTGCACACAGAAGGTATTAATCACAGTATTTAAAAAAAAAGGCTCTGTTTAATCATGTGTAGTTGCTTTCTTCTCTTGTACAAATGTTATGTTATTCATAACAGCTTTACTGATTTTCTTTGTGAAATTTTCAGACTAAGCAAACGACGAAACAACAAGCTTCATTCAACGATTAAAGCAGAGCAAGAAGAGAGCAACCAGGTACAGATTCGTTAAGGCATATCAGTGGTAAAGTTGGCTTGCATTCGTTATGCATAAACAAAGCAAAAATGGGGGAGCCCTGCCCACTCCTCGGTGAAACGCAATAACTTGATCAATTGTATTAACTGGCACAATAAGTAGATATGTTATTGCTGTCAGTTTTTTTTTTTCATTCATTGTTGCTGTTATAAAGGTTTAATGCTGGTATCTATTATCCTACGCAGTTTTATTTCACTTAAATTCTAGCCAGATGTTGTGCGTTACACATTATTTTGAGCACTATTCAAATGCAATGCATATCTGTCTCACATATTCCAGATTGGCATTCTATTTGTTTTACTTTAGCCAGGTGAGCCACACTGCCCTGAGCCTGAGGAAGATGTTCCAAAACTATGTCACGAAAATTTCAAGAAGGTATGATGACTGCGTTCGACAGTTGTAGATATCTGACCAAACGCAGATCGCTTCCGTGACAGTGTTAACAATGCACGTTCCTTGTTGCAGGTTGGAACAATGAAATCAATTCATCAGGAAGAATCACTTGCCGAGCCCCATGTTTTTCTTAGCTTTACTGACAGCAACACTGCATGCACACAGATTTCATTTAAAATTGTGTCAACAGTGTTTATTCAAACCGAACCTTGCACAACACAAAATACCGCATCAGGACTAGATCACAAGAGTGTTTATTTCTGTGGAACTCAGACCGTACAGTCAGATGAAAATGTCCTGGTAAGCTCGTGCTCAGTGACATTATCAGTCTTTTCATTGCTGGCTAGCATCTTACCTGGCACCAGAACGGTGTAAGGGTTGTCGAAAGCTGACAGACCCACCCTTTTCCTAAAGAAACTGAAAACTGGAATGACCTACACAGCACTAGGAGCCTTGTTTGGTGTACACCGTAGGACTGCAGCCAGGTGTTTTCTGGGCATTCTTTAGACACTCTACACCAAAACACGAACTTGGATCGAGTGGCATCACAGGGATAACGTGCTTTCAACAATGCCCGAGTGCTTTAAGTTACACTATCCCAAATGGTGAGTTGTGATTGACTGTACCGAAATCCCAGCAGAACGCCCTGCATCAGTAGAGTTACAAAATTTGATGTATTCAAATTATAAGGGAACGTATACTGCGAAACTTCTTATTGGAATTGCTCCAAGTGGCCTCGTAACATTTCTGTCTAAGGCATATGGAGGAAGGGCAACGGATACATTTATCACAGTTCATTCAGGCTTGCTTTCACTATTGGAGCCGGAAGATGTCCTGCTTTCCGACAAAAGCTTCCCTGGAGTACATGTTGATGCGGCAGAAGCAGATGTTATCCTGTTTATGCCACCATTTGCTGGTGGCGGAAACTTTACCGCAGAAGAAATGTCTGAGACCTACAACATTGCAAGTGTTCGCATACATGTAGATAGAATGATCCAGAGAGGGAAGATTTTTAACATCATCAATGCCCGGCTTCCAGTTGAGCTACATGATCACATTGATCAAATTATGCATGTGATTTGCTTCCTGGCAAAGTTGCAAAATGGCGTCTTGAAACAATATGAGTAATCCTTTCCTCTCATACAGTGATTCTATATACCACATTTTGTGTACATTTGGTGCAATACACAAGTATTTAGTATCACAGAAATGCCATTAAATATGAAAATGATCACGTTTTTGACTAGCTGATGCATTTGGAAAACAAATATCACAGTTCCTAATGGAGCACGTGTAATACTGACCAAATAAAAAAACTGCAAATTTGGTATTTCTGAAACAGCATGAATCACATCACCAAAAATGACATTGAGATATTGTTCCTAAGTAGATGCAATTTTAATTTTTTCTGAATTGTCATGCTAAGAGTATGTACAGAGATGCTAATAAACACATTTTTTGATTTTGGTTATTGATATCTGATGCCTAATCTCATTTAATCAGTAATTCGGGCAACAAGTTTGGAAAGTAGAATGTCTCAAACTTTGGCACAATGTGGCTCAAAAAGCTGTTGCAACGTGCAACGGTTAGCACCATTTGTTCCTTGGGAGTGTGGATTACAAGCTGGCACACCTGGAGACCAAGAACGTAAAGAGCTAGCTGTATCTGAGTAAAATACTGATGTTTAAGTTTGCAAATGCCATCCAATGAAGCAATCTATGCAAGGCATATACCTTCAACAAAGCGTTCTTTGCCACTTCTTTTAGAATATGGGCACTTAATCTCAAGCAGCTCCGTTAAGCAATAATCGGCTTCGATTAACCCATCAGGGCTGCACGCCAGCCACGGCTGATCTTCTTTGACTACAAAGCTTACAGTGTACACTTATTTCTTAAAATGGTACTTGTACCATTCCCAGGCAGCCGGCTCAAGCTTTACTCCGTACAGCCTTGCCTGTGTCGTGACGCGCTTTTGTGAAAGTAGTTTTTCTGCTACTTCCTCTGGAGGTCTCCTTGCTCTAAGTATTTTGTGCACAGCCGTTGAGGTTATCCGACTAGACCTGCGAAAGAAAGCCAGTAGCTGAATTATGCGTCTTACAGTGGTAAAACCATATCTTGTTTCTAGCAGTGACAACTAAAGAAAGTGTTTTGACTAATAGATGAGATAAAAGGTGCCTACCTTGCTGCATGTCACTCTTTCGTTCTTTGTGCTGTGCACTGAACCGCGCTGCATACATTAGTCTTGTAAAAATAGTCAACCGGGCCGCTAAAGTTGCTGCTGTGGTTGAAGTCGTCACAATAGAGCAGATAATATTTGGCCCAAGTGTAATCTTTGGAGGGAGTCTGAGAAAAAAATAAAAAGGTATTTTTGTCCCGCCAAGCTGCACTTGACTTTCTCGACGAAACTATACCTGCTGTGTCTCAACACTTGTTTCGCCCCTCTCCTCTCGCCTTCTTTTTGCAGCAAGCATGGTCACCATAGGGCAGTTTATGAAGCCGTACTTATCTAGCAGGTATCAACGCCACCCTGGGCTGAAGCATCTGAAAAATGTTTAGATTTGTATTAAAACAGCATTTATGGCAGGTGAAGTTCAAATTTCTTTTTTTTTCTCATGCACTAGGACAGGCATCATACATTTAGCGACACATTTTTCCATTTTAGAGCCATATTTTGCAAATATATTTAAATACCACATATCGCATTTACTTGGAAAGTGCTGACTGAATAAAATGCAAGGTCTTTTTTTTTCTGCAATAAAAATTATAGAAACGTGCACAGTAGCCCCTCAAAGCTCATGTTCTCGAAGAAGTGATATGAGCAGCAAAAATTCCAAAATTTTGCATCAAAATCGTGACGCGACTGCATCATTTCGGGTGTAATTGTGTCGATGGACGCTCGAGGCTGCGAACGGATACCGCGCAGTCCCTCTCTCACCACGATATCTCAACGAGTACGAGAGACTTTGCAACGCTCTCAAAATTAAGCGGGAAGTGCCTACACATCCGATCGAAGATAGATAGTGTGCAGTGTTGAGTGAACTCTCTGTTCGGACAGAAGAAATTTTTAAAAAATGCGCCGTGCAAACGTATATATACTTGAATGTAAACAGGGAAATAAACTTGAATTTTTAAACTCTTCGCAAGCTAGCAAAGAATCTTTTCACATTATTACGTTTGACGCCGTGTTCTTCTAATTCAGCCATAAAGTATTGCCTATGCGCATGAGGTAATTGCTTACTGTCGAGTGGTTCTCATTCTGGAAGTCCGTTCCAGTAGTTGTGCTCACTTAGTGTTACCGTATCGCAAGTAATGAGGTTACGTACCATCGTCCCGCGAACTCAGCCTTTTTCCTTTGTGGTAAATCTTTTTTGAAGGCACCCCCCATCTTCGACTGCCGCTTGCGCATGATACTGTTACCTCTGTGTCCACAGCAAATGCGAGCGCCGCAGCATGCTTGCAGCGGCCGTCCACGCCGGCTATGCAGGAACATTTTGCCCCAATGATGTTCCTTGACAAGTCCAACTGAATGCAGGCGACAATACGGCATGTAAAATCGGTTTTATGTACTACGACGGTTACCCAAAAAAAATGAAGTTGCACTTACTTCTAGGTCCACATCGTAGCTCAGCGCATTGAGCTTCGTCGGAGGGATACATTTGCAGAATATATGTGTACCCTCTGATTGGCACTTCCGTATGTCGTATACGTGGCTAGCCCCGTAAAGGCACTACCCTTTGTCCAGGTTACCAGATCTGAAAAACTCTGTGCGGTTTTTTAGGCTTTGAAACCCACACCGGAGGACAACGGGTAGCGCCATTCCGCAAGCGCCAAACGCGACCCGCTCCGCAGACTCCGCGACTCACCATTCCACTGTTATGCATTTTGCCATGGGCGGCGCTGTTCGCTGAGGAAACGCCGGCAGTGCTGAAAGAGAGTAAAAATAGGCTGTTGAAAAATTCCGCAGAGCGCAGTATGGTGATAGTAGCCGCGGGGCTAAACGACGTCCTAAATGGTGACGCTGCAGGAGTGGTGGAAAGTTTATCTAAGGGAGTTGACGATATCAGGGAGATAGCACAGCAAGCGCAGATAGTTGTCAGTACCGGAGGTGCTAGGATTGAACGGAAAGCTGGACGGGGTGACAGTTAACCAGGACGTAAGAAAGATAAGCCTGGAGAAGCGTTTCGAAGTGATTGGGGTAAACAGGGAAGTGCATAAAGCAGGTTTTGGTGCGAGCTTTTCAGCGAGATGGCATTCATTTTAACAGAATAGTGGGAGCAGAGATCGGCTGGCGCCTGGCGGGCAGGGCTCTAGCTTTTTATGGGGTCCGCGAGGACTCCGTGCACAGAGATAGAAGTGAAGCAGAAGAAAGTGTAATAACGGAGGCTGAGCCCAAAAAATGACAAGAAGGAGGTCGAGAAAGAAAAGTACAAAAAAGAAATTTCACACTAGGATCAGTTACATAAACATGCAAGGAGGTAGAAAAAGAGCGAAATGGCTAGAGATAGAACAGCAGTTGAAGGATGACAAAATAGGTGTGTACGCTCTTAGCGAGACTCATCTCAGGGATCTAGAAGATCGGCCGTTTATAGAAGGCTACGTCTGGGAAGGGTGCAACAGAACGAGAACGGAAAGAAAGGGTGGAGGGGTAGGTATGTTGATACACCAGGGAACAAATTGGCAAACAATTAAATCATCTTGTAAAGAACATATCTGGGTTTCAGGAACCATTGCCGGCATAAGGACATGACTAGGGGTAGTTTATTTAGGAACAGGACATCAATGCAGGCAAGAAAACAGGGATCTTGTTGAATGTCTCAGTGACGATATAAGCCAGTTTGGAAACGGGGCCAATATTATTCTGCTGGGGGACATGAACGGCCACATCGACGATCTGGATGGATACACGGATTGTAACGGGAAGCTAATGCTAGATTTCTGCGAGCGACACGATCTAGTTATAGTAAATAGAGAAACAAAATGTGAAGGCCAAATCACGTGGGAATTCCGCAGCAGGCCGACGACCATTGACTACTGTCTAATATCGCGGGAAATTTATAGCAAGGTCACAAAAATGAAAATAGATGAAGAAGGGGAGTGTAGTCTGGGAAGTGATCATAAACGTATTGGTCTGCAGATGGGGCCCTTGATGAAAAGAGAAATGGAACTTAGACAAAACGTAAACGCAAAATTAAACGACGATCAAATAGCGCAGATAGCAGCAGACATAGAGGAAGCAATAGAGAAAAAACCCATGGGAGTTTGGGATTATGAACAGGTAGAACTACTCATAAGGAGGAAACTTAAGGAGGTTAAAGTAGCAAACCGCTGAAATGGAAAGAGGAAGCCAAGGAGCTGGTGGAATAAGGAAATCAGGGAAGCTATTGAACAACGACGGGCTGCTTCAAGGGAACACCGAGAGGCAAAAAGCACAGGTATCTCAGGAGGAAATCGACCAAAAATGGGAATCATATCAACAAAAGAAACTTGAGGTGCAGGCCCTCGTCCAAAGAAAAATAAGGCAGTCCACCGATCACTGGATGGCTGACATACAAGCTGCCTCAAGAGGCGGAGCAAGAAAATTCTGGAACCATATAAGCTGGCTAGGGAAGAAGAATCAAAGAAATCAGGATCGGATACAAGATAACGAGGTAAATTGTTTAAAGGGAGATAACGCAGTGAACTACATTACATCAGTTATAGCCGAGTCATTTAAGATCGACGATATGGTAATCTCCGCAAATCAGGAAGCAACACAAGGTAGCAGAATACAAAGCAGCTTAGAACTGGCCAATCTAAACTGGAAAAAGGCAGAAAAAAGTATTCCTAAAAACACATATACAGGAATAGATGGAATTCCGATCAAGCTGATTAATGAACTTGGTCCAAAAAGTAAGGAAACGTTGTGAAAAGCTCTGGAAACAGTCATAACGAATAAGCAAATTCCGGACAGCTGGCGTCAGAGCAAAATGGATTTGATTTATAAAGGGAAAGGAGACAGGATGCACATAAAATCCTACAGGCCGATTACCATAACATCTGTTATGTGTACAGGTTGGCCATGCAGGCGGTGAAATTAAAGGTGCAAGCATGGGTAGAAAGTAACGAGATACTCGGAGAACTTCAGAACGGCTTTAGAAATGGTAGGTGCTTAGGTGATAGCCTGTTCGTGCTTACCCAATGCATCGAAATATCTAGAGTGGAAAATAGATCTTTGTATTTGGCCTTCCTGGACATAAACGGGGCGTACGACAACGTAAGCAGGGAACTCCTGTGGACCATATTAAAAGAAGAAGGTATCGGTTATGAGATAATAGAGTTCCTACAGGAAGTATACTGGGATAACAAAGTAGAAATTACGTGGGAAGGGATAAGAAGTACGGAAGATGTCAAAGTATACAAAGGATTAAGACAAGGCTGTCCTCTATCACTGCTGCTGTTCATGCTTTATATGATAAACCTGGCACGGAGGATACAAGACAGTAACCTAGGTTTTAACCTGTCATATAGATTAGGTGGAAAGGCGGTAGAGCAGCGCCTTCCCGGTTTGATGTATGCAGACGATATTCTGTTGCTAGCTGAGAGTCTGGGAGAATTGCAAACTCTAGTTAAGTATTGCTGAGACGAAGGGGGCGCTCTAGGCTTCAGTTTTAGCGCAGTTAAGTCGGGCCTGATGATTTTTAACGGCTCAGCTGACCAGGTTCTTAAAATACAAGGCCTTGAAATACCTAGAGTAGCAGAATATAAATATCTGGGGGTATGGGTAAACGAAGGACTGGCATACAATGGAAAGCATGAGCAATTACTTAAGGCCAAAGGGCGAACGAATGCCGGGATAATGAAGCATAGGGCATTGTGGGGATACAACAGGTATGAGGTTTTGAGGGATATTTGGAAAGGAATTATGGTGCCCGGACTTGCTTTCGGAAATGCGGTTTTGTGCCTAAAATCAGAGGTACAGTCGACATTACAAATAAATCAGAGATCCGTTGGACGATTAGCACTAGGTTCCCACGGCGAAACCACAAATGAGGCGGTACAGGGAGATATGGGCTGGGCATCTTTCGAAGTACGGGAAGCTCAGAGCAAAATATTATATGAGGAACGCCTGAGGAAATTGGACAGTAACAGATGGGCAGCTAAAGTATTTAATTACCTGTACTTGAAAAGCATTGACTCACAATGGAGGAAAAGAACTAGAAAAATAGTATGCTAGTCACAAGGACGGATAAATAAAGAGCATTAAGCAACAGGTGGAAAACACAGAAGGTAAAAATCGGATAAATTCGACGGAAAAGAAACAGAGTGTGAAATTATACCGAAAGTGGAAAATGCAGATCAGGAAGGAAGATTTATTTGATAACTCAAGAGGCAGTGCCCTACTTTTTGAAGCTAGATGTGGTAACTCCAGTGAAACAATTGACCATATTATACTCGAATGTAAAGGTATCCATCCGGAAATTGATGCAGGCGCAGTCACTGTTCCTGAAGCGGGTTTAAAGATACCAGTGATCGGGTGAATAAACCGGCGGTGGAAACTAGCAAAAAACGACTGGAAGATTGGTGGCTTAAAAGCAGAGAAGTGACATAATGTTAGTAGTGTAGAAACAAAAATTTATTAAATAGAATGATGATTTAGTTAATCATTCTAAATCAATAATTAAGATAAAGGTAGAAAAATGAGCATGACAGCTACTGCTACCACCCCGTTTCAAATGGGACGCTCCTATATTCCATCCATCCATTTATCCGGTGGCGCGCCAAGCAACGGGCGCCCGGTTCATAGGTAGCCAGAGTGACACCAGTGCGCCGCGCGCTTCCTTGCAGCCTCGTCACATGCCGCTTTATCAATCGATCCGCGCGTCACATGCGAAGTATTCCGACCCTATTCACTATCAGGTTTAGCTGGCAGCAGTTGTGGTAACCCTGCATTTTGGAGACACCATAACGTTGGGCAGTTCTAAACAAAAAGCACACACAAAAAAAAATGTCTCCGAAACGTCGGCGCCGGTCAACCGGCGTACTTCCTACAGCGCGCCGTTCATTCGTCGGACACTTGAGATGCCGTTTGGAACGCCGTCCAATCAGAGCTCGAATTTCACCGTTGTCGTTTCATGATTCATCGTAGGCCCTTTCTCGATTTTTCTTTCCTCTCTCCGATGTTGCGTTGTGTGTGCCATGTTTGCCATTTAATCTGCAATGGCGTCACGTGAATAGGCTCTAAAAGGCGGTGATGAAATAAATGGCTGCATCACTTTTGATATGGATACAGCTCAGGAGAATTCAGTCGTTGCTAAACGGCGGTACAGACAGAGAAAACTTTTTCGAACCTGAGGTGGTCGACTGGCACTTTGCTACTCAACATAGAGAGAATGAGCGTAAGAAGGCGAAGAGAGCAGCGGAGACTCAAAAAAAAAGAGAAGAACGTCTATACTCAATCTCTCTCATTGCTAAACATAGTGACCACAACAAGCTCAACCTGGGAGAGAGAGAGAGAGCGAGAGAAGAAACTTTATTTAGCCGTAAAATTATATAAAGCACAGTTACATTGCCCTAATAGATGGCCAGCAGGTCAAGCTTATTGGCGGCCTCATAGCCGCGCTTGAGGATCCGGTCTTGTATGCACGGGTCCGAGATGTGCAGCAGGGTCTTCTCTTAGTGATCTGGATGCAGGCTTTCTCATTCTGGAGGTGAGGTGGGTCCTCTTTGCATCCCCAGAGTTTATGGTTGAGGGTAACTCTCTCATTTCACAGTGTGCAGTCAGGAAAAAATTGGCTGGGAAAAATATATGAGAGAACTACCGGGTTTGGAAAGGAGCTAGTTTGTAATCTCCTCCGGGTAATTTCGTGTTTTTTACTATACTCGGGGACAACTTTCTGTGGCAGTGGAGCCAAAGCTACGGGGGCGGGGCTTTCTTAACTGTGTTACTACGCTATGTAGTTCTGAGTATCTGACCTTGGCTGCGGTTTCGGCATCGCGCACGACGTACGCTGCCAAAAACAGAAACAAAATTAAAGAGCACTGCAGACCCTCCATTGGAGTAATGCGAAAGCAAGGATGCTGCTGTTGGTTGCTTCTGGTTGCTTCTAGTTGCTTGATTCACTTCTTGTTTACCCATTTTAGTCTTTGGTACTTTCAAATTGCGCGCCAATCCCTTCCTATGCCCTTTCTCGGCTCTACTTCCGGTTTTGCAACGTCACATCCCCTACGACACATTAATTCACTTCTTGTTTACCCATTTTAGTATTTGGTAATTTCAAATTGAGCGCCAATTCCTTCCTATGCCTTTTTTCGCTCTGCTTCCGGTTGCGTGACATCCTTGACGTCACATTCATACCGCACAGCTTTCTCTCCTTCCGCTTTCACTCCCACCTTCCTTCCTTCCCTTACGGCGCGGTTAAGTGTGAGAGATACGACGTCTTTCCTTTCCTGTGAACTGGGCACGTTGTTTAGCAAGTCTTTGTTCACGCTCTTCGTTTGTCTCCATAGCTCGCCGTTGTTTCATCCGCTCATTACGGCGAGCTGCCTTAGCACTAGGCGACATCTAGTCATGCGCACCGCCGGCTCTCACGCACGGCGCGAGTCGGTCGCCGCTTTATACAGCTTTATAACGTCACAACACCTGTGGCACTCCTGGCGGAGAGAGCGGGAGTTAGGCCGCCGTTCATGCGCACCGCCGGCTCTCACGGACGGAGCGAGTTGGTCGCCCAGCTTTGAGGCGTGACGTCACACAGAGGTCACGCGAAAGGTCATTTCATGTGCACCGCCGTCGCACCGCAAAGGCTTGAAAGTATTTGCTAGTATTGATACAATAAGCCTGATACAATAATAAGGTTAATAGTTCCGTAATGGTATAACGTTCCAGAGCATCACTTGCGAAATTTCTGCAGGCACTATATTCTTGTGCGGAGCGAGGTGGTGCGTTTCGGCTCCGTAGCTTCCACCACATTGCAACAAAAAGTTGTCCCCGAGTATAAGGCGCTTGTGCGGGAGCGGAAACTTCATTCGTTCAAGGCAGAAGGGGTGGGCTGTCGTGAAATGATGTCAGGTTATCCTTGGCTGCCCCCAGAGCGGAGGTGGTCACCGCACGGCCGACTAAACCTCGGGCTGTCTGGTGAGCCGCCTCGTTTCCAGGGTTGCCAAAATTTGCCGGTACCCAAATCAATGCAAACAGACTTCTCGCTACGTATATCCTTGCATAGCCGATCTAAGCCATCGCCAATTTTTATACGCTGTTACTTCGCATAATTAAACGTATAATTTCCATTCTGAGCAGCTTCACATATAACAAATATTATTCATTTTTGTTTGATCAAACATATTGTGAGCGCGGTGCCAGAACTTTCACCTCTTTTACCTGTACATAGGCTGCATAGTCATCATTCACAGGTGTTCGGAAGATCGTCGCAAGATTCCCAGGATATTTCCCGATCCTCTCGTTATACAAGACGCCGCTCGTCTCCCCTTCGACCGCTCTCCCAATCCTTCCGTCCTAGCGCGGAAAACTAACAGAAGCAGTTTTTGGAGAGAAAGCTGCTCCCCAAACGAACCCTGGAATTCCTCCCGGACACCCGTCTAACATGCTGAAAGTACTGATCGAATTAGTCTATGTTGATGCCCTCATCGATACGGAGGCCGCTTATTCCGTCATTGATGGCAACTTGTGTTATCGTTCCCGCAAAGAGATAACTCCATACATCGGTACCCCTCTCCGCAAAGCCAGTGGTACTACCATCACATCCATAGGGCAATACACAGCGCGCGTTCTCATCGATGACCAGAGGCATCATATTGAGTTGGTGGTGATTTCGTCATGCGTTCATGAACTAATTTAGGCTGGGACGTTTTATTGTCGGCGTCTGCCCTTATTTCCTGCCGCGACCGCCTCATTCGCATTGCGAGCCCTCAGTTGTAACTCGATTCTGCGTCCTGCCCACTACGTGTTCTCGCTGCCCTTGACTACGTTTTGAGCCCTGCCCGTGAGCACCTCATCATTGTTGACCTGGATTATGCACTTGACGGCGATGGTTTAGTGATGCCAGCACCACGGTTGACCTCCGACGGCATAGCACTTACCTCCTGTCTCACCTGTTTCAACCACGGTTGCGCGGTTGTCGCGGCGCTGAACATTTGTACCCAGCCTTTATTGTTACCGAAAGGAAAAACTGTTGGCTTTCTTTTTGAAGGAGAACCTGTTCCCCTCGCCACACTTTCCTATGCTTCACCACCATCTGATGCTCTACCTCAGCGACCTTCCTCGGCACTCGCGGCAACCATCAGCACTGATCTAACTTCTGGAGAGTCGGCGGTGTGACTCGCAGTTCTTTTGAAGCACAAATATTATTTCGATGTGTGTACGTCATATTTAGGCCAAACTTGTGTCATCTCTCACTGCATAAAGACTGAGTGATCAATCATTGTTCGTCGCCGCCCATATCGCGTTTCTTTATCAGAACGCAAAATTATTGAGGATCAAGGTGCAGACATGTTCGCGCGAAGCATCATCCGGCCATCGAGCAGCCCCTGGTCCTCTCCTGTTCTTCTCGTCAGAAAAAAGGATGGTTTTGTGCTGTTCTGGGTGGATTACCAGTCCCTTACCATGATAACCCGCAGAGATGTTTACCCGCTGCCACGCATCGATGACGCACTGGACTGTCTTCAAGGAAATGAGTACTTCTCGAGTCTCGGCTTGCGCTCGGGATATAGGCAAATTCCCATGCATGAATCCGCCAAGCAAAAGACTGCATTTCCTACTCCCGATGGTCGTAATGAATTTAATGTGATGCCTTTCGGGTTGTGTAATGCTCCAGCCACCTTCGAGCTCATCATCGGCACAGTGCTTCGAGGAATGAAATGGAAACGCGCTTGTATTATCTAAACGATATCCTATTTTCGTCGGACTTCGCAACAGCACTTGCACCATCTCACAGAAGTTCTCACATGTCTGGCACGAGCCGATCTCCAGCTCAACACTAAAAAATGCCACTTCGGCAGCAAAACCATCAGAGCCCTCGGCCATGTTAGCAAGGCGGGCGTACAGCCCGATTATGACAAAATTGCAGCGGTAAATAATTTTCTTCAGCCCAAATGCCAGAAAGAACTCCATAGCTTTCTCGGGTAAGCGTCGTACTTCCGTCGCTTTATCCAAACCTTTGCTTCTATTGTGGCCACTTTGCACAACCTCCTGAAGTCTGACACGCTTTTATTATGATCCAATGATTGTGAACATGCCTTCCAATCTCTCAAGCGAGCACTCCAATTCCGGTGCTTCGACATTTTGATGAGACAGCTCCCACCACTCTTCATAATGACGCCAGTGGACAAGGCATCGGTTCCGTTCTTTTGCAACGCAACGCTACGTCTGCAGAGCAGGTTGTGGCATACACTAGCCGTTCTCTCACAGCAGCTGAGCCTAACTACTAGCATTATGAAACAAGAATGCCTTCCCGTTGCTTGATATGTCCAAACATTTGACCCTATTAGCATGGCTACCACCTCACAATCGTCACCGACCATCATGCGCTCGGTTGGCTGTCGTCGTTAAAAGCTTATCAGGTCGGCCCGGCCGCTGGGTGCTACGTTTACAAGAGTATACCTTCACAATCACGTACACATCCGGCAGTAAATACCTCGATGCTGACTCCCTCTCTCGTTTCGCGCTGTCTTCTACTCCAACCAACTTCCATGCGGCCACTACACTCTGCCCCTCACGTCAGCCTTCCGGTAATTGTCTAGATGCTGCACCCATCGACGTCTCTCAGCTGGACCTAAGTACTAACTTCTCGGCATTGAAGCAGGCTGATCCTTACTGCAGCACAATCGGCCTTTTGCGGGACGCGACTGCGCATGCGCCCAACCCCTAGCGGCGTAGTCGCGAAGCGAACTGGTGGGTTCGTGGCCGCCGCAATCGATTCCGGCGGTGGAGTAAACAAACCGGCGGCTGGCCGCGGCGCCTGCATTTCTGCGGTTGTTTTGGTGGTCGCACGACGCTCCTGACGATGCCGACAACTTGTGTAGCATTTGGTTGCGATACACAATGTTTAAATGGAAGCGGCCTCGGCTTCTTTTCTTTCCAAGTGCTTCACGAGATCGTCTTCGACGCGAATCTTGGATTAAAGCTATTCGTCGGCAGGGCTATCAAGGGCGCCCTTGGGAGTCATCGAGCGCATCAAGACTGTTCGGGAACCACTTTGTAACACGTACGAACTTGGTACTGAAGTTAAATATTTGTGCAAGCTGTAATGAAACCTTTTATTAATGAGCAGGAAAGCCTTCCATGTCAACGCTGTACCCTTATTTCTTCCCGACGATATTCAACTTTTCAAGCAACGAGGCCAAGCGGGCGAATGCAATGAGCCGTTTTCAACGTGCGACAAACCGGACAGCGAAACAAAAACAACCAGAGGAGTCAGCGACCAGCTACCACTCTCCAGAACAATGCTTGTGGGGACAAACGTGCACACGTCTAAAAACTATGGAATGTAGTAAACATTTCACTTAAAACAAAAACATGGAAGAAACGTTTCTGTCATTAACCTGCCATTATTTGAAGCTTGTTTCTAGGTGTTGAATATTGTTTCTGTTATTTTTACGAACTTGAGTGGCTGCAGGACCGTTCTCAAAGTCAGACCCTAGAGATTTTGGTGGCTGTCCCCTAGCACCACCAAGTTCGTTGCCTTTGAGAGTGTTCATTAAAATTCCATGTAGCATTGGACTATCCACATTCAGTTTCATTACTACTTGCTTGTAATGCATTGAAACTTGATGGGTTACAGTTGTTGCTGCATTATTTGATGAACATTTAGTGTGATATGCTGACTCAGAAAAGCGAGAAGGCTGTTTCAGAAACTGTTAGATATGTGGTTGCAGCATAGTTGCTGAACTTTCTTTTCTCACATATTGTCAGCACCTCCACCAGATGCCACGTGGTGGTGACCAGGGTCGATGACACAAATGAATAGTCGGTGATTGCACTGAAGAAACTCTTTATTGAGCTGACTTGCGCCCGCAAAAAACTAAGCAACTCGGCTTTGGCGATAGCAACAAACGTGCTCGTCGAACAAAGAATGCCCGTCACACTCGTCAACGCTCAATTTAAAGGCTGCTCAGAGCAATCTAGATAACGTCGAAAACTGCTGCTAGCACAACATGGAACATTGCAGAAACATACGCAAGTGGTCGGAATCTTCGAGACAGATCTCGGCGCATTTTTCGCGGCAAAGAAAATTATAACGCGTCGTATTGCGACAACGAGCATGAACAAACACGGGATACAGAATCGATACGCGTGCCAGAATCACAGCGATAAGGCCGCATGCCGGCGGCTGTTAAAAAACAACAAATACAGTTTTGAAGGTTTCGAGGCAATATGTTGCCGCTGCTTCAGCAATCAAGAAGCAGTCATAGCAGTGCATCTCAGGGTTATCAAGTCACTGTTTAAGACATTAGCATAATGTACAGAAGCATGTCATGGTTCAGTCACTTCAACTTGTCATTTTTATTTATTTGTACATTCTGCAGTCCCATAGGAACTTTGAAAAAGTGGGATGAAGTACATATGAAGTGGGATAGAAGTACACAACTATTACAGACTGCACGGTTTCTTTCATTTGCACTGCTAATTAGAGCACTGCATGGGCCATAATTATTAGCCTAGGAGGAGCCCAAAGAAATCCTTGACTACTTGCCCAGCCCTCAATGTGGGTGGGCCCAGCTGAAGCCCGAAAAAAAAATATGAGCTAAGCACATTTCACTAATTCAGATGTTCTGGTTACTTCAAATTTCAGTGAAAAAATGCCGGAATAGTAGCATGAAACTAACTCCTGGTTCTGGTTTTATTGGTCTGTTTTTTCCTTGCCTTACATCCCATTGATACGAATGTTTCGAAACATTACGTTTCGTATGTAGCCCTCGACTTTGAAACGGTGGCCCTTGCTCAACTGGCGATCGCATCGCATGCCGCACGACTGGAGGTACCACTGATTTTGTTCGTCATTGGGCTTGGCTGCATTCCTCGGGCATGACACTCAGCCATCACTTATCCCTAGATACCCACCAGGTATCAGGTGCTGCCCAGTACACGCCATCGTCGACAGAACCAAAATTATGTGCGCCAAGAAAACGTGCTCCGCAGCGGGGCTCAGCGTGCGGAGGAGCGGTCGGTGCGGTGCAGTATCACGCCAGCGATCATCTGCCGGCGATCATCTTGCGCCATGGTACTCCTCGTATCTTGAATAGCGACCGTGGGAAGACATTTCTTTCCCAAGTCCCGGCGGGAGTACTCCGCGCTGCCAACACCATCCACTAGACATCTAGTTATCATCCTCAGACCAATGGCCTCATCGAGCGCTTTCACCGTACGATGCCCGACATGATATCCATGTACGTCAGTCCTGGCCATAAGAACTGGGACACCTTTTTGACTTTCCTTACCTATGCCTATAATTCCGCCGTTCAACGCCCCACTGCCTACAGCCCTTTCTTAGTTTATGGCTGTCACCTAACAACTTTATTCAACACCACCTTCTCCTCTGCTCCTGCCCCTCCTTCTGCATCGTTGGGCGACCAGTTTTATACACGTATGGCCCATTGCCGGCAAATTGATCGCCGCAACACTGAAGTCACCCAGCAAAAACGGAAGCACCGCTATGACCAGCACCAACGCACGGCTTCCTCCTCAGACAGTGATGAAGTTCTACTCTGGACGCCAGTCCGCACTCCTGGATTGTGCGAGAAGTTTCTCCACCGCTATATCGGTCCTTACACCGTGCTCCAGCAAACATCTCCCGTGAACTGCCACGTTGTCCCACCGCATACCGCCACTGATCGGCGTCGGCGCTCAGAGTTATTCATGTTTCGCGCATGAAGCCGTAGACCCACCGACCCGCTTCAATCTAAACAGCGACCAGGGTGACCGCTTGCTTGCCAGGGGGATTTGTGTGAGCGCGGTGCCAGAACTTTCACCTCTTTCACCTGTACATATGCAGTATCGTCATCATTCACCGGTATTCGGAAGATCACGCGCAGAGTTAAAGATTCGTGATGGAATAAAGACCTTTGTTCGAGCGACAGCTCGCAATTTACTATATATTTTCCTAATTAGCATCATCAAACACTAGGTTTTCGTTCCAAGCAATCTGGTACCATTGAAACCAACTTCCAAATTCTTCATTTTAAGTTATTCTCATCATGTTGCTATTCAATTACAAGCTCTACGTTTTTAACATCATCAACCATTGGCTTTTCATTCTGAGCACTCTGACACCTTTGAATCCAGCTTTGTCCGATATTTTTGTTTCGTCACTTTTTTCGATATTTGACCATTTACACACTTTAAACTTCCTTACTTAGCAACATTGGCTTTTCATTTTGAACATTTTCAAGTCAAGTCATCTTTACGTCAACCTCGCAGAGATGTTAGGGGCGTAGCCAAAAAGCCTAACAAAGGCTTCACGAGAGGCTACGCCCCCATGAAAACCCTTGGCAACTTTGGTGCGACAGATAGCAATACAGATATATATTTGTTTGTCTTATTTTCTTTTTACAGAAACAGCAGCACGGCGAAGCAACACTTCCATATAAGGATGAAACAAGGACATACACGCAAAACAGAAGGCATTTTTATAGAAATACAGTTTCAGTCAGTTCATAAAAAGTATGGAATCTGCATAGTGTAATCAATCTATTGTGTATAACAGAAGTGGCATGTTGAAATTAATACTTTGTCGTCCGTAATTTGTTCGGGTTTGCGGAAGGATGAAATTATTTTTAGTACGCGTGTGATAATTATGAGTGTGCTCAAGCCTCTACATTTCTCTAAAGAAAAGGACTGGATTTATTGCTGCAGTCCTGTGGCGACCTAATAAGGTCTGTTTGTATTGCTGCGGGAGAGGAATTATATTCAGTTTGACATATTTGAGCCCCTATTTCCAATGTTATATGTTTTTCATTATTTTAATTTATTGCTTTATCAATAGCACACTGTAATATAATAATTCGTTCATAAGAAAGGGAAGGTGCTGTATCTGTCACACATTCTGTGGACTCCTGAACAGTACCATAAAGGAAGGGAGGGAGGTGGGGGTGAAAGCGGAACGAGAGAAAGGGGTGCCGTAGTGGAATGTTCCGGGGTGATTTCAATCACCTGGGGTTCTTTAACCTGCACTGACAACGCACAGCATATGAACGCCTCTTCGTTTCGTCTCCATCGAAGACCAAGGAAAAAACCGGCTGAAGTTGGGAGTAACGTCCACTTTGATCCTCAAATCGGGTCGTTACTCCGCGAGAGGAGCAACTTCCGCGAGAAGAGCGCCGCATGCAAATTTGGAGTATTAATGTTTAGTCCTGGCTCGAAAAAAGCTAAGGAGAGATTGAACGGGAAGACGGACTGTTCATTTGATCCCCAGATTATTCCCCGCTTCCCTTCCTGCCTCTCTCAGCGCGCGTTTTGAGTTCAGAGCACGTGTCACTGGATCGGTGGACAAGACGTGCATCTTATGTTTGCAACACTGCAAAAGACAGGGGAGCCCTGGCCTATTCATAATAATTCACACTACTATAGGTAATTGTGCTATATCGTGCCCCTCGCCCCGCGAATGGCTGGCGGCGACAGGGGAAGCACAACTGCCTTTTATTGTTCCCTGTGGAGAGAGATGCTTAGAAGCACAATTACCTATAATAGTGCCCTATTATAGTACCTATTATAGTGCACTGCCAAATGCAGGGGCCCAGGGCGCCCCTGCATTTGGCAGGGCTGTAAATATTTTGTGAGCCGAAATATAAATATACAAGAGCCGGCACAAGAAATGCGACAAGGAAGTGATTTTCACTAGAAAAACCAGTTAAGAGGCAAAAGTGGCCGATTTTGCCCATGAGCGAGCATGCCGTCGATACAGTCCCTGCCGGTAGGATTAATCACGTGGTACGAGGGGCTCCGCGTTCCGTTACGGCTATGTTATACTTCGGGAGAGCCGTGCTGCCTTGCTTGCGAAGTAGTTGCGATCGGTGCTCCTTGGCTATATTGGCGCCTCATTTTAAATAGACAGTGCCTTTCTTTGTGTCGCAGCGCCATTTTGTTTGGCGTGTTGGAAAGACAATATCCAGGCTCGGTGCTTCATAAAGGGGCAGCGACTTCAGCCTCGAACCATGTCTACTTGATTGCGGTAGATACCCTGCATGTTTACTATATTTGACGAGACCTTTTTATGGCCACGTGGTGCGTTACACTAGCTTATGAGCCGTGCATTGCTCCAAGAGGACGCTCAATCATGTGTGAAGCTTGTATCTGTGAAGTGGCTAGCGTGCACCAGTAACGTGAACCACATGTCTGTATAAAGCTTTTTTCTAGCATTCGTACAAGCATTCGTAGGCACAAGCTTCTGAAATAGAGAACGTGGATGTTTCCACTTGTGTTTCTGAGCAGCGGCATTCAGTAAACGCTGCTTGTGTGCATTTCCTAATTTATTTTCCTAATTTCACCTTGTCCTGTGTTTTTGGTATTGAATAGTATGCTACTTACAGGGGTAATCACTGTTTTGTTTGCTTTATTAATATTTAATTGTGTAATTTCTGTATTATCCACATCCCCCCACCATTTTGCTTCATAACTAACAATATAATGTACTCCTGTTCTTCCCTCGCTTCCTTTTTATTTATGTCCAGTCCCACTTCAGTCTAAATTGCCGACTAAGTCACGATGGCAATTGAAATAAATAAAAAGTTTAGAAAGTAAAGTTGAACTGCCTAATTTTACATACAGCAGTGGTAAAAGTACAGTCTATCGGAGCTAGCATGTCCACGGCGGACGTGGGTGATCAGCCTGTGGATAAAAATCGGTCTCAGAGGTTTATTAGATATTCCTTTCACATTCCTTCATATCCTTCAACAGCTAATCTTGAGGCAGTAAAATTGGCCTTCCCAAAGCTCATTTCTGAGGATAAACAGTTTATCCGGAGGGAGTAAGATTTGCACTCCCAGAGACCATTTCTGTGGACCAACAGTTAATTCGTAATAGAGTAACATGTGCTCTCCTTAGGATCATTTTCGAGGTTCAACTGTTAGCCTTTAAGGGACTAACATGTGCTCTCCTCAGGATCATTTTCATTAGGAAAGTAACGTGTGCTCTTCTTAGGACCATTTGCAAAGATCAACTGTTTGTCTTTAAGGGAATAACACTTCGACGAACAATTGTTAGTATTTAATGGACTGACATGTGTTCTCTCTAAGATTGTCTGAAACGATCAACTGCTACTCTTTAAGGAAGTAACATGTGCTCTCGTTAGGATCATTTTCAATGATCAACTGTTAGTCTTTAAGGGAGTAACATGTGGTCTCCTTAGAATCATTTTCGAGGATCAACTGTTAGTTTTAAGGGAGTAACATGTTCTCTCCTTGGTATCCTTTTCGAGGATCAACTGCTAGTCTTTAAGGGAGTAACATGTGCTCTCCTTAGGATCATTTTCATGGATCAACTGTTGGTCTCTTGGGGAGCATCTGCAAGGAGCAACCGTTCCTTCTTCTACAATTTGTCTTTTCGAGGCTAAGTGTTTATCACCTTGCATTTGGTCCCCAAAAGGGTTAATGTTTGTGGAAAACCAGTTGGTTCTCAAAAGGACTAATCTTCTACCTTTTTAGTCCTTTTTTCTTAGAGTGAAATGCAGCCATCGGCGGTCTAGATTGAACCCAAGTACTCCAGTACAGTAGCCAGCCTGCTTAACTACTGCAGCACGCTGCGAGGCTAAAACATGGCAAATTTTCAAAATTAGCATCATGAAACAGTGGCTTTTCATTTTTGGCAGCCTTGAACATTCTTTTTCCCATTTTTTCATTATTTAAATGACGTAATTTATGAATTACATGCACCTAATTTTCTCCATTAGCATCATCAGGGACTGACCTTTCATTCTGTGAATTTTGATACCTTTCAATCGCTCTTTTTATAAATTTTAACTTTTCAGGTAAGTCAAACATTTAATTTGCTACTTACTTATTCTTACACACTGATTAGCACCCATAAGTAGTGCGTTTCCTTCTGATTCTTTTTACACCTTTGAACCTCCTTATTTCATTTGATTTTTATTTGTTTAATTGCTCAATCATTTATGGCATTTTCAGTAACTCGTCATCACCTATCACCCACAACTCAATCACTATAAACAAAAATTACCAGTTTTCTTCACGTAACTCTAGTTATTTTTGACATATGGTGCCGACAACTACTTCGACGCCTGCGTCGTTTCGTTTGAACGAGCTGTATAAGCTAGCGTTCAAGAGACTGTCTGCACTAGACTCATCTGTTCAACACTGCGTCAATGCGTCCAACGTCTTACGGAGATAAACATTATTCAGACTTCGAAGTAGTTCAATTCAGTACCATAAAAGAAAGCGGTGCTGTGCAAAGTCAGATTTATACTCTTTCCTACACTCGAAATAAAAAGGTACACTTTACTGGACTCAGCCCTGAGATGTATGCTTGATAGCCGACCTGGCATGTTACTCCAGATAAATATAAAAATTTCGGACGCTCAGCTTCGCCTTAAGAGTAGATGCGATAGAATTTTTGACAATGACTTTTCATCCGTGGATTTTTCTTATACTTTTGTAGCGTTACCTATAGAGCGCACATTCAGCGAGTTTGGGGTGATGCCTCAGGAGTTTACCTCAGCGTAGAGACAGTGTACCCACAACGGGATCTCAAGCATACCTCCCCGTTCCAGTTCCCATGTGCCGCGTAGGATTCCTTATGTGCCACCCTTCTCACCACATGCTGGCAATGTATGCAAACTTACAGAGCAGCCTGTAAAACTGCATTCTTCCGAATGCGCAGCTGTACATGCGAATATTGCTCGTTTCGGCACAGCAGAGGCTTTCTGGACAGGTGTCACTTCTCTACTGGCAGTCGCAGCCGCACCAGAGTTGCTCCAAAAAGATTTCACTCTTCGCTGTTCAAATTCATTTCATTTCATTTCATTTATTAATACTGTCAGCCACCATAAGGGGCTGTAACAGGAGTGGAAAATACAAAACAAAAAATGAGCAATGTAGAAGACGATGAAAATCAATAGTCAATCAAAAATTGCCTCTGAATACACAATCCCAAATAGTTGAATAAATATAAAACTTTCAAGAGAAAACCCCACGACACCCTAAAACCGTTAATATCAACATTTTAGTCCGAAAACCTTTTGGGCATTTATTTCGTTATTCGTTTTGTAAACAATGCAACCACCATTGTAGAATAGAAAGAACGTTTTTCTCTTTTGACGAAAGACATAGTATTACAAATATTATGATCCTCAAGAAAACCTACCTGCCTTTTTTATACATATAAGATTAAATTATGGTTGCAAAAGCAATTCTTTCTTGACTACCGACTGATGTTTGCATGCCCGCTGACTTTTAAAAAAGGACGTCATCTTCTGCTTAATTTTAGTTGGCCGAGCACTCCGTGTGACATGTCCGCGCTTAGCGCCTGTTGTAATTGACATTTCAGTAGAGTTGCCAACTTCGAAAATCATTTTATGCTGATCTCTTGGCTTGCAACTTCGATCAATTCATTTTGCACACTTTACTATGCCGTCTGGATCGGCTCAAATAATTAGGATAGCGTTCGTCGTTTGTGTTCAAAACTGTTTCCTGTTTACATCTGACAATACCTAGACAACTGATAATGCGTCCTCCCTCTGTGTTTTTTGACAGAGCAGCATCAGTACGAAGAAAGCACATTCTGCACTCTCCATAAGTGGTAGTGATTTTCTCTCCTGTCCCTGATCAATTCCTTAAGGGCCACAGCCGACTCTTCTGTCTGTATATGTATTTCATATGCATTCTCCCACATCGTCACCCACCATGACCTTCTTTCTTCTCTCCTTCCCCTTCCCCAGTGCAGAGTAGCAGGCCAGATTTGAATTTTTCCGGCCAACCTCTCTGCCTTTTCCTTTCAATAAATACATCTATCTATCTATCTATCTTCAACAAAGGTAGGGTTCATTTGCCTTTCAAAGTTCCTGCACCCAGTCCGGAAACGTAGGGCCCCGCAGCGACTTCCTCCTAAACTTCTGCTCATACCTGATAGGTCTAAGTCTCCCGGACCGCATTCCTAGTAACAGCAGGCCTAATGATTGCATTAATAACGTCGCGTAAAAAAACTAAGGGGTATTGCACGTGTTGGAATATTCGCCTACTTGACATCTCAGTGACATCATGACCTCAAACCGATGCTCTCTTACAGAAATAGATACAACTTTAAAGATCTTACAATATTCTAAAGAATTGCAGGAGCAACGAAAACCGCCAATAAAGAACGAAAAGAACTGACAACAGCTAAGGCTTTCGCCTTCCGCAATATAACGCTTTTGCCTGGTAAACAGCGTAAATTCGCTACATTTAGCGAGAAAACTGCTAACGTGGTAGCACAATCCAATTTGAAGAATCGCTCACTATGAAAGAGCTTCAGACGGCACGGGCAGTTACCAGCAAGTGATTATGCCCATGATCCCGAAGGTGTTAGCTACACTGCCTCTCGCACTAGGGCCAAGGCACAGCTTCTCGCTGTTTATAACGACGCCTTTCGGTACATCCCTGGACGCTATAGGTGCGCTGCCACATATGCCCTTATGGCTCCATCACATACTTCTTATCAGCAGTCGCCCTCCCGGGTAGCGCCAATGCCTACCGCAATGATGGCGACACTCAGCCATACAACGTCATCTACATCATGTTGGTGTAGCCATACTGCTATGTAACTACGCCAGTGAATGTTGTCTTTGCTCTGCAACAATACTCTACTGCATGGTTATGCTCATCGATTAGCTGTCTCGCTGCATTAAAATTGTTAGTCATCACGCATAGCATCTTGTCGTACACTTAAGCTGGCTACACAACGACGCCTTGCGAACTACACATCGCTTTGTCCTCCAGTGGTTAGCCGCTCACTGCAGAATTTCTGACAGCGACCACACTGACGGCGCAGCGATGCATTCGTTTGTTCTCATTTCTTTCCTCGAAATAAAGGAGCTATACTTGCGGATTCTGAATCCTGGAGGTTAGAACTCTCTGTGTGGTGTGATTTCACTCTTTAGTACGGACTCCTACATGACTTCAGCCCCACTTATGACTTTCAAATTCCGCGCTATCAATATAGCGGTGATTGCAGTTGCTGGCATCAAATTGGCTTAGCCGTTTCTACAAGAGATTCTTTATTCACAAAATACATGTATCCGGCAGGCCTACTTGCTGCAAATGTGATGTGCTCCTTGACCTCGATAAAGTGGTCCGCAGCTGCCAGAGCTTTACTGCATATCGCAAAATGATACAGGCTCTCTTAAGACTCTGCTAGGACGATGTCCGGTGTTCGGAGGCCTTTTTGGGTTTTTTAGGTAACGAAGCTTTCATTATGCATGCGAAAAGTCTTTGTAATTTACATAAATGACTAAAGTTTGGTAGAAACCTTTGAAAATTTTGTCTGTGATTTCGCATATTTATATATACGCTTGAATTCAGTTCCAATTTTTTATGCAACTAAAGAGCCTCCTGTCGCAGAAATTCTAATCTCGAGTGGACGACCTTGTATTTCTGGAAAGCAAGAACAACATTCCGAAATCACTTAAAACGGCAATTTCTGCCTTGACACGCTTTGGCAGCTGTCGATGAATCCAGGCGCTTGTTTCATTTCATTTCACTCGTGCAGAGCAACCACGTGTGAGCTGGGCCTAATTTTGTCCCAACTGTGTTCTTCCGGTCTCTATGGGTGTATTTATCAGAAACGTCTAAAACATTTTCTATATAAGCGGCAAATGTCTATCTCGTATCTCGTGCCTAGGCTGCGCCTGCACATTTTGTTGAAAACAGAGCTATCGATAGCCTCCAAACGATACCTATTTCCCAAAGCTGGCGTATGTTTTCACGTTATTGACCCGATTTCACCGGCCCAGCTGCCACATGGTAGCATATGAGAGCCATTAAAAAGGTCATTTCGCATTTTGCCCTGAGACATCGATCGATCTCCAGCTGATAACACCATGATGAATCTATTTGCGATCGCTTTCGCATTGGCATCTACGCTTCCGCAATGCGCGTTTTCTGGCGACGGTAAGCATCCAGTTTTATCCAAATGCCATTTTCTTCTACCTGAATCCTTTATTCTGTGGGAAACGTGTTTCCAACGAATAAGCACCCAAGTTAGGCGTCTTGCACGGCTGCATTTTCCGAAATCTATAACACGCAGGAGATGACTTAGCACAGAGCGTGGCAAATGGTGTCAAGGGAATTCTGTATTTCCATTAAAGTATTTGTTTCAATACAACCGCTATTCCAAAATGCTCATTAACAATAAAAGGGCCACATATACTAACCTTCTGGGGCAGGAGTTGTGTACTAGAGTTTTTCTTATAAACCATGAAACAAACGACACATGCATTCAATTAACGTGCTACTTAAAGCTTGTCATTGGCACGTCCACGATATTGTCTAAGGAAAATATGGCGTAGGCGCGACGCATTCACTCAATAATAAAAGCTTCGCACTTCCTTTTCAGCGTGTGCTGCTAGGCACACTCATTGTAAAGCATATTAGGAGGTCGACATTCTCGAGTAGATTTTAGAGATATCTGTACGGGTTGCGAGCGGCTGAATAATTCTTGTGATTAAGAAAATGCTAAGCATATGAAAAGACAGTTACTCCATTCTAAGCAGAGTCGACTAAAACAATCACTAGTTCATTTCCTACTTGATCAGATATTCAAAGCCGCATTCAAAAAAGATTGCAATATAAGCATGGCATGGCGAACGATATTTAAAATCCCGAATCCGCACATCGGTTATCAACTGAGGTTGTGGATTCGCAAAACAATTTGCCTCAGGCTACCCGTGTGCGAGATATGATTTCGATTAACCAGCAACAGGGTATATTTTTGCAACATGAGTTTTTCTTTACCACATTTTATGGCTCGGATTCTGACGTAGAAGGTTGCCCCTTATAGTGTCATCAGTTCAGTTCAGTCATTCAGTCGTGTCCGACTGTTCGTGACCCTATGGACCATATCACGCCACGCTTTCCGGTCTCTCACTATCTTCCTAACGTCGCATAACTTCATCTGCAGCGCCTCGAGGATGCCATCTAACCATCGCGTTCGCTGCCTACCCCTTCTCCGGTGAACCGCAATCTTTCCCAACATCAAATATTTCTCCGGCGACTCCTCTCTTCTCATCAGATAACCAAAGTAGCTGAGCTTTAACTTTAGAATTTGACACTTCAGTGAGCAGTCAGGGTTTATGGTCGACGATATCGACTGATCTGATCTTCTAGCAGTCCAAGGAACTCTCAAGAGTCTCCGCCGGCACCACAATTCAAATGCGTCAATTCTTCGACCGTCAGCCTTCTTCACAGTCAAACTCTCGCATCCATACATCACAACTGGAAAGACCATAGCACGAGTTATACGGATCTTGTTTGGCAGACTAATGTCTCTGTTCTTTACTGGGCGGTCAAGGCTAACCATGGCTCTCTTTCCCAGAAGCAGGCGTCTCCTAATTTCACGGCTGCAGTCTCCTTCCGGGGTAATCTTGGAGCCCAAGAAAAGAAAATCTGTCACAGAGTCATAGAAGCTAGCAAATGTAGAAAAGGATGAGTGTGCTGCTTTACAAAGACAGTGAGCTCATGAAAGTGCAAGACAAAACAGCTTTCGCTTTATCTAATGTGGCAAAAAAAACCCTGAAGCACATCATTGTTGCTGTCCACTGCACATAGGCTTAGCAAGAAGCGTAAGCAAGGCAAACGGAGCTCTCACTCTTTATTTAGGGTTTGAAGAGTTAAACCTCCATATATGGATTTTCCTCACAACACCACCAAAGCAATACTGAGGAAACAAAAGGTCGCTAACAACTGAAAGTTGGTCGATAGATGCAGCGTAAATTTGCATAGTAGCCTAAATACTAGTGTTACATAGCCTCTGATACATAAATTTTATTCTAGCAAATTCCCATGCCTAATTAGCAGGCGCACTTAATATTCAGCGAAGAGAAATCACCGCGTCCTCACGGTTGATACCATATCCAGCATTATATACGTACCGTTTTGTGGAATAGAGTTTGACTAAATTTTTTTCTAATTTATGCGTATATGAAGGTACGCCAGGGCGTTTCTCAGGTTTGTCATTACTATAAAATCTATTCAAAGCTTTCAAGAACATGTTCAGTGTTACACCCGAACAGAATGTCGCACTAGATAATCTATATTACAAATTAAGACTGTTCTCGTATCGCAGAGAATTGGAGGAAGATTAAGATTGATAAGCCGAATTCAACGATTTGTGTTATGTGTCAAACTATTTCGCTGAAGGAACTTTACAATAAATAAAATAGGGGAATTACGACCCACCTATTCTTGACGAGAGCACTTTGTTTTTTTTTTTACAGCGATTTCATGTTCGAACTTCAGCCTGCCAAACTTCCTAAACATCGGAGAGGTACGTGCACTGCAAAGCTAATGTGGAGCACGGAAACTTCAACAGCGCAGTTGTAATCTACGCGTCAATGCTTAGCCGTTCTTTACCGCTCGCTATCTTTGCAATCTGTTAGGATAAATAGCTTGAAGAGATATTATTCGATATGATTGAAACTGTTTGAATAATGCTTTTGGGGTAAGTAGGCTTTCTTATGGTGTCAAGCCTACTTGTACATCTTGCTTTTAGTAAGAAAGTTTATGCCTAAGTATAACAATAGTATCCCAATAGTACACCACTTTCAAAGGCTTGACGCTGCTTACCAGGAAACTATCTTGGCTACATGGCAAAACCAGCCAAAAATACCTATGTTTGTAAACTCTGTCGTCAAAAGGCCATTGTTCTCTTCGATTGCCTTTGCTTGCGACATCCACTAGGAAGTAATAATTATTGGTCATTGCGACTGCAATATGTTCCGCTGCTCAAAGATTGATGTCATTAACACCGCCTTAGGTAGCCGCTGCCTTTCTGAACGCAAGAAGTAATTCATTAAGCCTTCGCAAGGCTTGTTTCCGATGTATCTAATACGAGACGGAATACAGCTTTGCTACTTCAATGTATGCTCACAAATATTCGCAAACATAGATAAGTTTGCTATGTAAGCGACTATTGCTTAATGAGTCCATGAGCAGCAACTTTACTTTCTAATCTAGAGGTGCCGACAGTTTCTTGCAGTCTGGTTTCCAGAAACAGAGTAAACGCCTTCACAATTCTGCGCACTTTTTGGGTCCGCCTGCTGTTTTCTGTTTCTGTGGCGGTATTTTGTTGCTTTTTTTCTCGCTACTTGACACTTAGAAATAAGAATGTTCGGTCAGTGTCGCTGAAGACATGAATATTGCATTTCAATTTATTAGGCAGATGAGCCTACCATTTTGTTCATTTGCGGAAGTGAATAGCTATATATATGCGACTGGCGCAAAAACCGAGATAAATTTAAGAAAATTTTTGACAACCTTGTGCGATACTATTTATTAGCTAATTATTTCACTTTGTCCGACACCAATGCACCAGCAATGTTCCCGCGGAAATAATTTAATGGATTGCGCACCTTGACATAAACGAGCCAACCCATCTATTTTATTCCGCTTTTCGCCCTAAATTCTCACTTCTTTCTGCGAACAAGCAACACTTCCGTTTTAAAAGACCCTTTCAAGCATATTTACTCCTGTTCAGTTTTCAAACATTCGATCGTAAAAGCGGTTTGCCTGCCGCAAAAGTTTTAAAGGTGTTTCTACGATCCATTATTCATGAGATAATAGCCGGCTGCTTCAACTTCTCAGATCACCGCGAGCGCTTCCGTTCACCGATTTTTATAGCCACTGCGTGGCTGACGAATGGAAACAGCCAAAGCAATAAAATTCTTGGAGGCACTTGCGACTTCTTAATAGCGATAAGGATAAAGCCTTTGGGGCTACTTCTCTGTACTGTTTATTTGACAGAACTGTATTTTGGACGCAGATAGTTTTCAAGCACATTATGGTGTAGTTCGCTTAGCACACATTGCGCATTCACTACCTACTGTATTGAGGGAGAGACTGATTGAACAGACGCCAGCAAACTCGCTCTCAGATCCTCCGCCGAAACACAGTGGCGCCCCTACGTTGCCACAGAGACTGCAGGCTTTCTTGGCATGTCCGTCAAGGGACTGGAGAGAGAGTGTTGTCATTTCTACTATAATCATTATCGTTATCACTAACTTCAGCGTCATTGTCATCGATTGTACTAAACAGAAAGCCTTAATGGCTAATGCTGTCTTTCGCAAAAGGTGTCACACTTTGCGGACATCCTAGGTCACGTAATGCTACCCAAGATGACGGCCACCCTAGGTCAAGGTGGGACAGCCTGGACCAACAGGACGTATGAAGTGAGCCTTCATACGTTCCGTATGAAGCGTAAGCCTTACGTATGAAGGGACGTATGAAAGGGGGACGTATGAAGGCGTAAGCCGCATTACGCTTTCTTTACGTGAAAGGCGGTAGCTGGCAGCTGAAATGGCCGAGCACTAACTGGACGTTGGGTTTCCTGCCACTACGTTTGGCAGGAGCTGCCAACTCGGGCCTTTCCTTTCATAAGGGTGATATCAGAATCAGTCTTCCAAGGCCATTGCATTCACGTTATCCCTAGGCCACGCAGGCCTGTTTATACGGATCGGTTAAAGCAGGGCTTTGTATGTTGGCTGGTAGCTTCCTCTACCGCGTCAAATCGATCCAGGCGTCCGTGCGGCCCCTTTCATTTGACGCTTCCTCGAACGCCGCACCACACAGTCTACAGAAGCTGACGCCGTAAAACCAGGAATGAGTGAAGGTTTAAACAAAGGCTGTCGCCTTATCGCACTTTAGTAGTCCAAAGTGCCACTCAAATGTTTATCCTTATGCTAGACAAGGAGAATTGCGATCTCTTACGAGCCCGGCGTGGAGTTGTAGTTTGCGCGCTCGGCTGTTGTTGTTGTTGCGACCGAAGGAAGAAGGAAAAGAAAATGCACGTGCCTGCTACTGGTTCTGTAGCTGCGCCATCTCCGCTGCCTCGTGCGGACAGAGAAAGAGAGAAAGTAGAGAAAAAAGAAACAGAAGGGGGACAGAAAGACACTCGTCGGAACAGCCGTCGTCCACCACCGAAACGGTAGCGGGTGCAATGACGGCCTACAACAGATATAGAGCCGGTGGCAGGCTAGCCCACGCCCGCAAACGGCAGTGAGCTACCTGTCATAGCCCCGTAGGGCCAGGAGCAACCACCCAACGTCACGTGAATCGGAAGGATATGAACTCAAACTCAAGTTTCGCTGCGCGACGGCAGCGCCGCGTATGTCGCGTGGCGGCGAAATTTGAAACCACAGGGCGCCGCCGGAGCAGACACTCCGCTAGCTTCGTGTGCACACGCGGCGAACGAGCTGCGCCAAGTGTTGTTTTTTTTTTTCGTGATATCGAAACGCTTCCGCTGAAACAAAACGGGGGTGCAAAGTAATGTTATGTCGTAGGGCAGCTGCAACAGCACGCGAATAGCTGAATGACGAAGCTCACATGAGAAAATATATGCAGGTTCCTTTGTCAACTTTTACTCAAGAACTGTTTTCCAACCATAGGATGTCGTTCCGAGACATTCGCATTCTTTGTGGAAATTGGAAAAGAAACTTTCCAAGGTACCCCTTCTGCGTAAACTCCGAAATGTTGCCAGTTGCTAAATACTGCTTGGTGCGGTATCGAAAGAGTGCTATAGTTTAGAACACGCCTAGAAAATGCCCGGGATGGAGGATTCTCGTTCGCCTCGATTCCCGCGTGTGAGTTGTTTTGACGATTTTTTGTGCTCTCCCCCTGCATTGTGAGCGCTCTGAAACCAACCAAATCAACAGATATTATGCGTGCGACGCCCGCGATAGACTCGCATGTGTGACTGTGCACTAAGGAACACCTGCCTTAGCATTTCTACAACGACCAAGAAATGTCGAGGAACGAGGCCTTTTAGTTGGCAAACTTGCCTTGCTGAGAAGATTAGTTACAGATCTTGGTAAATTTTTTCAAGAACAAAAATATGTCGCAAGCGCTACAACGAAGCGCCTGTAGCTCGATGGATGCCACTCACACGGAACACCCTATTTGCTTCACAAATTGCATGACTACAAATCAAACAATATCATAAATAGAAGTCCACCATTTAATAATAACGGAAATAAATTAGACGAATACTATACCAGCTCGCACTGATCTTAGAATTCACCTTCCTCCCGGGTCAGTGAAATGCTTATGTCTCCAGGAGCGCGTGGATCACTTATGTCCCATGCGGCACCGTGATTTTCAGTCTGCTAGCATTCGTTCCTTTGAAGAAACACCCCTTTGGGACTGTATACGTATTCTTATGCGGCGATATTTGCTGTGATAGCGCGGTAATATACAAACAAAATCGTATAAAAATCCCATCCTAAAACCACAACTGTGTTCGACGAGTGAGCTGCTTCATTTCACAGTGCAGATAATACTTTCGCTAATTCTAAACATATAATATACGACATTATAATTAAATACTGGTCTTAACTCGAGAAAAACGTCGTACATTATGTTTTCGCTCACGTGGTAAATGCACTTTACGCTCAGTAGTGACTCTAGTGACTCATTGTCTCTTATCGCCTGCTATAGAGTACACAAGTGAACAAAAACTTTGCCTTTAGCTATGTTTGCTTCATGGAAATCCGCGGCAGTCTGCGCAATCGCGCGCGAAGTGCCTGCGTGAGTGCGTACATGTGCAAAGGAACGTTCGTGGCGCACGTGGCGAAAACAGCGAGCGGAGCCACCGACGTCCCAGTCTGTGCTTTTCTGTCACAGATGGCCCTGCACATCAGGCTCTGCAACGCCGACCAGCGATGCTTTGGAAGCATATGATGGTTCGACTACCTTTGGAGACGAAAGTTTATTTTGTTTCTAACGCCAGTGCGAAGTACATTTTCTGAAAACACTTTCCGTACATGGCTCGTAAGCCGAGGAAGCCTTTCGCCTTAAACCGATAAAGAACTCTCACAAAATGCGTGCCCATGTTTAAGGTTATTCGTAATGCACAAGGAGTTAACGCAAGCAAGAGCTTCCGTTGCTATCCGCTGTTACCTGAACGTGCCAGCATCAACCACCTGAGGCAAACGAATACAATGCCAATAAAGTAAATGACTGGTTTCTACATCCTATTCTCTCTCGTTATTGTGTGCGCGGCCTTTTTATGTGCCGTTGGTATGTATTGTTCACCGTCAAGCATGCTGTGTCGTTTTTACAGAAGAGTAACACTTGAAAACCATTGTTCGTGAAGTTACCTGGCATATGAAAGCCTTGCAGAATATTCATTCAACAGAAATTACCTACGCTGCAAGATCTCCACAAGCTTGAGCTTCTCACCTATTCAATAGCAGCTGCAGTGCTTCAATTATACAAGCGCAGAGGTGAATCCATTAGAGGTGCATGTACAAAATCGTCCAATCTTAGTATGAACAAGGATGACCTCCTCAGTGCGCCCCTGAATCCGATTCGACCGTGTATTGAAGCGAAGCTGCACACCATGCAAATCCTCGCCTGCAGGTCACTTCGGGCCTGCGCAAGCTTGTTCTACTAAGTGTGGACGACCCTGTACACCCGTGAGCAAAAGTAGAATGACGACGCGATCCGCAACAATTGTTTTTGTTTTCCTTTGTAAAACGATGTGCTAGGCAAAATTGTTTGGGCAAGAGCGATTGCAAACATATTGAGCAGGGTACCTGATGGATATTTCAGCAATAGCCGCTTCACTATTGGAGAAGCTGGCGTTCAATTTGGTCAAAGAGCGTGGTATCTCCACTTTTGTGCACGGGTTTACGCATGTCAACTAAGTGGAATATTTGCATATATTTGAAAAATGTGGTGGTCCTCAGCGTTCTGCTTAGGCGCCGCATGCAAGCATTGCAACTACGTCATGTACTGCCGATGGGTGTACCATGAACAAAGTTTTTGTACAAATTAATTTATCGTATACCACTCAGTCTCAAAATCGTTTTTTTTTATTATTACTACCCACCTTCAAATTTACTTATTTAGTAAACCGGCTCAGTTTAGTCTCAGCGTTGTATATGTTGGAGCAACTGATGCCACTCGCGTGTTGGTTTGCCCGAGGCAATATAAAAGGTTTAACAGCACTAGGCGTGCTTGACAGAACTTCTGTTGTTTACGAGAGAAAGTATAACAGGGAAATGAACGCACGTTAAAATACATTTGCAGAGTCCCCCCTAACACCTTCCTTTCTCATTCTTTCATTTCAAGTGTCTGAAAGCTGCTGGTGACTTATGCACTCCTGAATCTGTAAGTACTATATCCGTAAATGTATTTTGAAAGGAACCTACTTATTTAATCTAACTCACGTGTCGGCTGGTGATACAGTTAGTGTAATGAATGAAAACATTCTACGTTATATTAGTGCTATTCTAATGAAAAGGAATATTTTGGTGTCGTTTAATTATCGGCAATGACAAGATAAATTTCGCTGAGCCATTTTTCCGAAAGAGTTTCATTTAGATACGCTGACTGTGGCCTGTAAAAAAATGCAACATGTCTCCTTTCGTTTATGCAAATCATGAGTATTGTAGTTTCCTACATTTCTACGTCCTTTACGTCAATACGATACACACGAAGAAAACAACGTTATCACGAGCTTCAAAATTGATACCATGAAAAGGCAGTACCCGCAATAATACAGTACTTCCTTGATGCAAAAATATTTAATGTATTCAGAACATTAGCACGAAAATATTGCCGTATTCCAAACCATTCTCGTACCCTTTATTGTATGAAATTATTCTTCAATGATCTAAACAGATGTTCATTTACATTTTTCACCCTCTTCATATTGATTCCATTTTCCTTTGTTTTTGCAAGGTGTCTGAATCTTTATGCACTTTTAGCTCCGTGCATGTTATCTAAGCATACATATGGTCACGTTATAAAATTTTACTCGTAGTTAGCTCTTTCGCTCCAACTATGGAAAGCTAAAAGACTACCAGACACATTTTTAACATGTTTTACTTAGGTCAAGCACTTTTCTATAAACGCTTAGGACAGTATTTAGTGCAATCGTCCTTAAGACCTGCAGTAGGTCAACGAAGTTGACATTTAACGTTGTTTTCATTTTACACTGCAGGATGGCATAGTGCTCTTTCTGGGCCAGCTGCTCGAGGTGAGAAACTCTTCACTGTTAAAAAGGTGTCATAATCATAGTTTAGAACCCTTGCAACACTTTTCTCTTTCAGAAGTTGTCAAAAAACTCTATTTAATGCATTTTTCTTATCTTCTTAGGCACCAAAATGTACAGCTTCATTTCTTGAAAGCCCGTTTTCTTAAATGCTCAATGCTTGCATTTCATTTCCGTGCCCAGTTTTTGTTCTAGACAAACCTTTCTAAATGTACGACATTAGGTCTTTGGTGGTCGCTTAGGGTAACAAAGTGGATGAAGCTAGCACAGGACCGGATTAATTGGGGGAATATGGGAGATGCTTTCTCTTTGCAGTGGGCAGAATCCACTGATGATGATGATGCTGATGATGACGTCTTTTAAGAGCCAGATCTAGGCATGGTACCTCGAAGGCAAAAATATTTCCGAGCTGCAATAGAAAAAGTCTAAACATTTCGCGGTCACATCTTAGGGACTGTGTCCTTTCAGAGGTTAACAGCACAGAACGTAAGAACAATGACCGGAGAAAAAGAGCAGGTATCTTCCAAATAGATAACCAGCATATCCAAGCTTCCAGTCTGATCAGGAACTCAAATATATTTCTTTTATATAAAAGGCACTTTGATAAAACTTATGGCTCGAGATAACATCACCAATAAAAGTCGCTACACAACCGTTCGTCGCACAACAACGAATCGCTTCTAGCACGCATAGTTGGCAGCAATCCCCCCCCCCCCCCCAAACAAAAAAAAAAACAAAAGAAGATATACGTTATATTTTATCAGAAATATATTCCAAAGTTCGCGGCTGGTGTCAAAAACTTAACAACCGGAGCGCTCATTTCTGGGCCGATGTTTAATGCGTCGCATCTTCGCTCGTGGCCGTTTGTGTGGGCGTACAAGCTATTTTCATAATTCTTTTACTGCACACGTTTCCATCACTGAGTAACCTTTAAGAATCATTGCAACTAAAGATATTTATTCACAGACAAAACGCTAAAAGTTCTCTTCTACTAGCAACTCGAATTCTTGGGAAACTGCTTGTTCTTTACCTATGAGAGCGTAAGAGGCTGATTAGTATAATAATATGAAATCACGCGATAGGGAGCAACCTTACCAAATTGCTCTCAGGTAGCTCACACAATTAAGCTCATGGTAAATATTCAGGATTCAGAGGGGCCAACAATGTGTGTCTGAGAATATTGTCATTCAAAATCTAACTGCATTTCCCCAGTTTCACGCTGTTCCAATGACCTTTTTTTTTAAGTCAACTTCTTTTCTCGAGACTATAAGCAATTGTGCTTGAGAGGACTAGCCATGATAGATAAAAATGCACGAGAGATGCTCTTATGTATGTGTCAATTACAATGATCCGTTCAATAGATACTTAATGGCACAGAAGATCAGCAGCTGCCAATGCTCCATAGCCACACACAAAAAATTACGTGGGACACTTAAGCTCTGTCATTGGGAGTATGGCACGAAAGCCTAGACTACCACCCGACGTAGCCGTATGAACGTGCCTGCGTTACTAAGATCTAAAGTGTCTGACTAAGACTGTAACGGTCCTGGCAAGCTGATTCTGACGTCACCTCCACCTCCCCGTTAGGAACTAGAAACCCGAGTAAACGGCTCCTGCCAAACGTAACGTCCGGCAACCCTACGTCTTTTCTGTGTGCGGCAACGCCTGCTGCCAACTATCTCCTGCCAGCGCCATGCGCGGGATTTTTTTATATGCCAACTCCCTGCTTGAACTATCGACGTGAAGCTGAAGAAAGCTGTTAGCATACTTACCCTTTTCTATCTACAACGTCTTTCTCTCACCAGAATTGTGCAGTTTTGATACGTGTTCTGTACTCGAGCCACTACGCCGTCACTGGTGATGTCGTACATGATACTACTGCATGCTGACCAATTAGCATATCGGGCAAAACCAGAGATCGAACCCGACACACTAGGATTTCGTCACGGCCACCATCATCTGCCAACATCAGCATATCGTCAGCACACAGCGACAGCACACATACCGTAGACGACAAAGCGCCCAACCTTATCACTGGTAGTGTACAGTCTGGAAAAGGGAAGCTCGTGATGGTTTCTCTCCAAACGCCGGCTACAACGCCAACGCATTGACTTTCTGCAAACGAAAACATTAAGTGTATGCGGAATTCAAAATATCTTCTGCACAGTGTAAACTCCTACATTCCTGCGTATAAAAAAAAATCGAGTCGCTGTAATAACAACGCCATTCTCTTATCAAGGATCAACGAGAGTGGACCTTGAGTTACGCACCGCCTTTCTTTCCTTCTCTCGTATACTCCAGATAAAAAAGCTGCACTGTGTACACATATCATGCCGTCAGCCGTTCATTTACATTTTGCAGCATGTGCTTCGCTGGTGCTCATATTTTGGTGTTGATGCCAAAGCCGCGTGCGTAGCATTTGTTAGGCTTGCTTATGTGCCCACGCCAGCCTTGCTAGACCGATTGCTACGCGCGCTATATTATTACAATCGCATTCAAGGCCCTGATATCTACAAAATCAGACGTCCGCGGTGTCGGTATCGGTGCGATAGGCGAAAACTCACGGCCGTGTCTCTGGCAAGTGGTACTTGGACATCCGAGCAGTGATTGGTCATCGAAATGTGTGACATCACGAGGCGAAAGGATATGTCTGAGCTGGCAGGCGCAGCCAACTCAAGCTTTGCCTTTAAGGTGGAATTATGAGATCGAAAGCGAGCCTTTCAAAACGGTTTATCACGAGATAGATATTCTGCCTCTGGGCCATACTTGCAAGTACCTACGTATTGGTTAATAATAATATTAATTTAATGCATTTATTTACCGTTTTGGAAGAAGAGGGACCACGGACGAAAAGCTGCAAGACGTAGCATGAGAGAGGCCCAGTACACAAACATGTTTGAAAAAAAGCATACAGGGTAGCATGCGAAAAAAGCCATAATACATAATGTCTAAAGTGCATATTTTGCCACGGAAATTATCACTATGCAGGAGACGCATCAGTAAAAGAAAGCAAAAATGCTTATGTACTTGGAAACTACAGAAGCATCATAAACATACCGGGAACCTTAACATTTGCAGTTTTCAAACATTCTGAAAAAATAGTACTTGGGAGCCTTAGGACATAATAAGTCATTTGCTATACTACAATACTTATACATGTATATGTGATCAAATAGACAAGCGCCTGTTATTCATATTTTGTGTACGTGGTGTAGTTCAATTATTACTGCAAGCTGTAAAAACGCAAATTGTAGCAAGTTTCAAAGGAGGCCTATGTACTATGCTGGGTGGAATTTCGTGTAATATGATATCTTAAGGCTTTGCACAAACGAAGATTGTGGGTTTATAGAGGCGCATATAAAAGAATAATGAGTCAGCGAATAGCACAGCGCATGTACGCGATCGAGGTTGCGCAAGCGGAGAGGGCAATCAAGAGGCCTAAACGCTTGTCATACCATTATAAGTTCGGTTTGATTTATAAGCTCTAAGTTTAGGTCCGAAAGCGACTCCGGAAATGTCGACCAAGTGTAGATCTTTAACATGCACTAACAACGCACAACACACGGTCGCCTTGATTTTCGCCTCCACTGAAAAGCGGCCGCCGCGGACAGGATTCGAACCCGCACCCTTGTGCTCATCAGTCGAGCGCTGTAATAACTCAGCTACCGCGGCGGGCTCATACCATCAAAAGCAGAGCTGAACTGCCGCCTGAAGTTTTAATTTTTGTTTTAATGTCTGGAGTCTTAATGACGCCCGTCTAAGTATTTTTTTTTTTTCACTTCTTCAAATTAGGCTAAACATAACTTTAGATCCAAAAGCAATGGTTTTAGGCATGTGTGGCATTGAACGCGGTCAATTCCTTTACTAATATTGTCTGTGCTAAGTTCGTGCTCTTGACTAAGAGAACAAATGGCAAAATATTTCAGTGCACTTTTCAAGGACTTCGAACTCTGGATATAGGATCGCAAGTCTACTTGCTTCAAGAATTTCTCAAATATCTACTTGCAAGGAACGATTTCGGTAAGTCTGAGCAAATATAATTTTTCTGACAAAAAGTGAAAGCCTGCATTTTTTGTGTTGTACAGACAGGCAATGAGACTAATTAGATTTATAACTGGACAAAGTTACCATGGAACAAAAAATTGCTACTTGAGCTTTTTTATTGTTTTAATTATATTTAGTAATTACGTTCATTCAGAGCTAATACATTGAGACGCATACAGTGATTTATGTGGAAAATTAAGTCCTTCAAAATTTGAACGTTATCTGCTATAAACGCAATATTTAGCTTTAACAATGAAATCCCTATTTGTTTCAGAGAGAATTCCCCATTCCCTGAACATTTGATTTCCATCAGGACTGACATATCTTTAAAACATGTAGAGTTTGATTTAGGAGAAATGCTTTTCGTACACAAGCTAGTTGCTGGACAGAAACATTCGTTCGAATAAATGAAAATAAACATTCACAGGCAATAAATTTTAGAAAGCTGCTTCACTGTGCGAACTGTTATCGCATAGCCTTAAAGGCCAGTTCTTCTGAATATCTGGTGTCATCGTTGTGAATGAAAACATTAGTTGGTGGTTTAATTTTGATTACCTCTGAAGGGAAGCGAAAGCTTCGTGTACATGGCTACGTTCATTGCCAAGCTTGGATTAAACACTTTGTGCATTTCTCCAAACGTAAAGCATGGGTCTCTTCGGCACGCCGCCTTTTCAGGGCCTCATTCCCCAAGTGCCTTCTTTGTGTTCGGACGCGATACTGCAGCAGGGTATTCGTCCTTCTCCATCTCACGCAGTGTTGTAACCAAGGCAGGAGCCCGAGGGCTCCTACTGATACACGTATAGCCCCCCTAGCGTCCTCTACTTACACGTCACACTGACGGAACCTGACGTGACCTTGACCTTGCGGGTGATCACGGTCAACTTGGTGACATATATGACTGTGCCAGTCACATGACGACCACAATGTAACGTAACCTTGACCTTGACAGGGGTCACGGGCCACTTGGTGGTCACATGGCGACCACCAGGTGATGTCACCTATACCTTGACAGTGGTCATGGCCTATGTGACTATGCCCTAATGTCACATGGCGACCACCAAGTCACGTGCCTTGCCAGTGGTCGCGGGCCACTTGGTGGCCTACGTGACATACCTCAAAGTCACATGGCGACCCCAGGCTGCACACACAAGTTTGACCTCTAAATCTCCCTCAGGATGAAACCCGTGCATACCCGACGGGTCGAACTACTTGGCGTAGTGAAAATCTGCTTCAAAATCGGCAGTCATTGCTCGTGCGTTGCCACGAGCTGACAATATGATATGACCAAGTTGGCCGAAGATGGCAGCTCGGGCAGCTCCTTCGCGATTGGCAAGACGCGAATCAAACCCTCCGAAACTCCTTTGGGCCCATGCCAGATAAGCTACCGATATGGTTATGCTGCAGAAAAGAATAAGCACACATACAAGACAGTCTGTGAGTTAGTGCAAACTGTGTAAATTTTTGTCACTTTCTCGAGTGTCATTAAGCCCTCCCTTCATGCCCTCCAATGAGCAAGTGCTATTTTGTGCTAACTAGCCATATCAGATGAACAGCATCAAGTAGCCCTGGGGATTACATGGTCTATTAAAAGACGCTACCCTCCCGCGCACAGAAGCGTTCGTATTTCTTACGTGGTTGCAGCTTACGACTGTGTGCTAATGATGCTTTGATTTAATTAAGGTTGTTTAACGTCTGTGAGGAGGTTCTTTAAAACCCACCAATCAAAGGGTAGATTTAGTGGGACCAAACAGACACACGACCAGGCCGGTCACACTAGGAACATATCTTTTTATACAGACACATTAGACTAGACAAAAAAAAACAAATAACTAATAAAGAGCTTGACAGATAAGACGAACACGCATATGAACTAGTAACAGGGACACTAGAAGATGGAAGTCCATGCGGACGCACCCGGTCGCCTGGGCTCGGAGTGCGAGGAATGCCCGGTGTCAAGAGGTACTTAGGTCGGTCAACAGGCACGTGGCTCGTCGGCGGAAAAGGCTCGGCCGAGGCGAGAGGCCTCAGATTGCCATCACGCGGCAAAGGCGTCCGATATTCGGGCGCGTCTATCCAGTGCACCCAGCATGACGCCGAACGTACGTGCTGGCTACGTGCTCCAGAAGCAAAACAGTAGTCGGCCACTCCCAGGTCTAGTCACCCGGGTCATAGGACAGGTGTGACGTGATTGTCAGGAGCTCCGTGGCCTCTCCCAGGTCTGGTACCCGGGTCGTAAACCAAGCGGAACGCGATCAGCCGCAGCTCCTTGACCACCGGTCCTCCAGCAACGCTGCTCCGCCGATCTCTCCCCTTCGTGTCACTTCCCCGCACGCGCCACATACTTGCGTCGTCGTCTTCCACGATTACGCCTCGTGCCGAAAGTTGCAAATACCATGTGACGTTAGCTCCTTGCAAAGGCCCCCTCTTCAAGTGTTTTTTTTTTTTTTCTAGTATCGAAAACATCAACCCAAGGAACATGGAACATGGTGTTCTCGCTGAATAGTACACATCCCGCACGGCACACAGTGCACATCACACAACCTAAACGGTCATCAGTGTTTAGATCACTGTGTCCACTTAAGTTCCCCAATAATATCTTATAAAGTAGGCGATGTCATCTATGCATAGTGTTCTGAAAATATTGGGGTCGTTAGAACATGAAAACACTGCCAACATATGCAGTAAACGAATGTGGAGGATGTACACAGAATCAGATGCACGCTTCCAATCTTAAGTTCTGCACTCCGACTTTGCAATCATGCCCTCTTGCATACAGTAACCAACGACACCAACACTATCAACATTGATTATTCGACTTCTCGAAACCACCATAAGCAGGAACATACGACCTCTTTCAACAGCACTTGCACACACTGACTCAATTATACCGAGAGCAAGCTATCTCTCACACATCTAGAAACATGCATGGGTCTTTGACTATACGGTTGCTCGTTCTTAGCCAGCCATTTTCAGAGAATGCATCATGGAGACGATCCTGCAGTTCATCCATGCACTTCCTTGAATTTGGAGACAATCACCTGCAGAAAGGCTTCTGTACCTCGCTTTGATGACTGATTGCTAGTCTTGGCCTTAATACTTCTAGAAGAGCGGTACAAGTCGGCAAGGTATCCCGTAATACTAGAGGCTACCGACTCGAGTTTAAGACAGGGACCGCTGTAGCCTTGAATGCAGCCCCTCTGCCTTACAACAATGCTGTATGTCTTGGATGTCTCACTCGAACCCTCACAAGAAGCCACCATCCCTGCCTCGCTGACATCGATGCCCAGAAACGCATGCAAGATACACTTCGCTCGCTATTCAGCCAGGCATTCCTCTTCAGCACGTCACGTTGGCACGTGTCGCATGATCTGACGAAACGTGTAACGTCAGCCTGTACCCCGCGGCCAATAGAACTCGCCGAACACCTTATCTCTAGTCCTCCGGATCCCCTTATGGCCTGATGGCGCTCTCGTGCGCCAGCATGAGGACCGTAGAATTCAAGCACTTTGGTACCACTTTGGTTCAACTATTCGGTCGGGACGCATTTAGTACGACGGGTAAAGAACCCCGTCCTCGAGATGGAAAGTATGCGCGATCTGCCTCTTGCCAACACATGTTTTCCTAGCTTTCTACGACACTCCTCTAAGGTGGTGTCTTTTTCCTGCTCAAGACGCAAAACCAAAAATGACACATTGATCACATTATGGGCGAGACCTTTGCGACCCTCCGAAAACCTCACCACGATAGTAGGTGAAGGAGTATTGGATGATATTAAAGTGGCAAAAGAAGTCGCCTGCTCGATAGGAACTGGTTTATCGACTAAAAATGGAGCCTTTGCATAGGCACCAGAAGTATGGCGATACAAACATAGTCACGTAAGAAAAAACACAACACAGGTGCACACTACCAACTATAGCGAGAATCTGAACACACAGTTACTCTTCACCACTCATCCTCTTCTACACCCAAGTACATCTTCTTCACACACCTCATCTTTGCCAAGGATATAGTAGCACTTTCTTCCACGCAGAACTCATTGTTCAAGCATTACAGTCACATTTTCTACACTCAAGTAAATCTCCACACACCTCTTCTTTACCCCGCAGCTATTACCCCTATTATGCCAGTGTAACACAACCATCATCCAAGCAGAACAGTCACAAAGTCCACCACAGAGACACACGCTACGCACTAAGATCATCCAAAAAAATTCACTGTTAAATTCCCTATGTAAACAATAGAAACTACAACTTGCCCAGCATATCTAAGAGGCAATGCGAGCATTGAGCACATGTATTTGAGGGAAAGAAGGATCAAAAACAAACGTAGGTGTCTAGGAATAACAGCTTTAGGGCCGATAATAAACCCAATTCTTTCCATTACTCAGCAAGAATTCTCAATAAAAGTAAATTATTTCCTGCGTAAACACCGGGAGGCTTCACTAACACATATGTCTTCTTTCTTCTGTATCCAGAACGCCTCTAAAATTTCGCGGGCCATCTTGTCCCGACTCTTCCCTATTAAGCCTACTAAACAATGGTTCAGACTTGCACTTCTGACAGTGCAGGGGTAAATTTGACGCCTTCCCATTTTCTAAGGACGTCTCATGTTCTCTTATTCTATCATTAATGCATCTTCCAGTCTGGCCTATATATACTTCACCGCATGTCAGTGGAATCTCGTAGATCACTTCCACCACACAGCCTATAAAACCCTTTACATGCTTCTTATCGCATTGTGCTTTCTTTCTCCTCCCTATTATTGCACACAAACCATCCAGTTTTTTTGGCGCTTTTTCCCTTTCCCGAGTAGTATGGTGACGAGATCATCACCTCCGCCTCTGGAACTTCCATGATAATTCCATCCACCAATAACAATATTGCCTTTTTCCCTGTGAGCGAATTCGCGGGTACGAGAGCCTGACGCACAACAATGCTATTGCTGCCGGTGTCACGCAATCCAAAAACTGCCTGACCAAACTTTTCACCGTGCATCACGGGCATTTCGATGAATAGTCGAAGTATGCACCACCTTTTCCAGCTGGCTTTCTGGTGGCTTTCTGGATAGCTTATCCCTGCAGGTCCGGTAGGGGAAGAACTCCGAGGAATCAGGCAGAAGGCAAACTCCGCATAGTCCCCCGAACTCTTACACATGCATGACTTTGCATCATATCCTGACCTGCGGCAGAAAGTAGAGTCAGGTTTATTTGGCTCAATACTGCAATCTGCGGTTCTGTACCCAGTCGTCTCGCAGATGAAGCACCGAACCTGGGACTGTTAGCGAGGAGCATAGGTTTTGGGTCCCACTTCATCTTCTTCTAACTTCTATAACTTCTATTTGAAAACCAGTAGATTACCTGTCGCTGTGCCTCGAGGAAGTGATTGGCCGTCTTCGTTTGTTTGTCAACCGTTTGACAATCCCGTTCACTTAAATACGCAGCAAAACGGGAGTGACAGTTGTTTATAAACTGCTCGGTCACCATGATTTCGCGAAAATTCTCAAATGTGTAGTCCTGTCCCTTCGTTTCAACCCAGCGGTCAAAGAAGCTGAAAAGCCTAGTAGCGTATTGCGACACTATTTCGCCATCTTGGGGATTGGCGTTCTACTGATTCTTTGAGAAATTTCTCGAGATACCCTCACCAGCAAACCTAAATCTTTGGGTCAAAGCAAGCTTAACCCTCTCATATTCAACCGAATCCTCAGGCAAAAGCAAACCAAATCAGTTTAGGGCTTCCCCGCCGCGCACTTTTCTTTTGGCCAACCCTATCCTGTGGCCACTTGTTCGAATATTTTCAAATAGGCATCTAAGTCATCTCGACTTTCATAAACGGTGTTATAAGCATAAGGGTGTTTATGGAGAGGCCTGAATGACACTGCGTTCTACCGATTGCTGAGGAGAAAGAATTGCGCCACCTTCCATGAGCCTTACTTCCAACTCTAAATTACGCGCCTCTAACTACAGTTTCTTCTTCGTAGATAGATCTAGCTCCTGTTTTTCTTTCGTAGCTCAGGCCTCTAGTTCCAGTTTCTCCTTTGTAACCCATGCCTCTAACTCTAGTTTCTCCGTCGCAGCTTCGCACTCAGCGATTCTCTCCTCCCGCGCCTTCCGAAGTTTTTTTTGCATCCACCCTCACAACTCGACGTTCTCAATCCCATGCGCTCCGAGACGCTCATATCGCCTCCAAAATATTTCCTTATCTAGCCTAGAGACCGGCCTGGTCCTGACGCAGACGCCAAAATTGTGAGGAGGTTCTTTAAAACCCACCAATAAAAGGGCTGGTTTAGTGCGACCAAACAAACGCAAGACTAGACCGATCAAACTAGTAGCATATATTTTTATACTGTAGGATGGGGGTTTATTAGAGGTACTGGGACGCGACCTAGAAGCACGTCAGAAACAGTCCGCGTACAAGCAGTTCCAGAACACACACCGATAGCGACGTCACTGGCGACAGCGCACGGAAGCTTCATCTTCGCACGTACATACATCCTCATCTTTACAAGGGCCCTCGGGGAGAAGAGGAGCCACCCTGGCGACTTACGGCGTAGGCACAATGGCAGGGTCGTAATATTTTTTAGGCGCTGGACGTGTACAGCTTCGCGGCCGCGTCGACGGAGATCAGGTGAAGGCGTCAGGGGTTCGACAACGTGAGTACGCGTACGACGGTGCTCCTCCGCCAGACGTGTCATTGCAGTCGAGTGAACGAGTAGGATGGCTCCGAAGCGGCCCAGAAATTTCTCATCGAGCGGTTCGGATAAGCGCAGGAAGACGGATTCTTCCAACACTAAACAACGAAAGACCAATGAACAAATGCGTCAACGGCGGCTCCAGGCTTCTCCGGGGACTAATGGGAGAGATACAGCATGAAAGCGCTTTCGACGGCTCTGTGCTTCGCTTTGGACGAAAGCAAGGGAGGCAGAAAGGAAGCGCTAAAAGCGATTAGTTGGTAGTCATTGGCAGTCGAAGTGGCGCGGCAAAGGCTTTTTCTAGGGCACTTTAGTGTGCCAAAGTGTTCCCATAGTTTATTTACATCTAGTCAATCGCTCGTTTTTTTTTTTCTTTTTTTTTTTTTTAGAGCGACAACAGACTCTTGCTCATGCAAGCTAAGTTAGGGTTAGGTGGCTGCTGCCAGAGTACGTTGCTGCAACCAAACAGTTTTCTGCAGGAATTAGTGGTTTTTACAGAGAAGTCTAAGCAAATGCAAGGCTTCTTTCTGCGCAGTTTTCAAGCGATTTAGCTTCAACAGTAAAACGAAAGAAACTGTGCCGTGCATTGTGCGGCATTATGCTCCCGGAGCCCTTGTACAGGTCCTTGTACAATGGAGGCCCAGCCAGAGATGCTTTAAAGACGGTAAAAAAATGCAGGTGCCACCACAGCATATTTTTTAAGTTCGGAACCTTGGTAGAGAAAAACGTTTTGAATGGAAAGAGATTATATATACCCTGCGAATCGCACTGCTTAAAATGCAGGACGCCAGAAATAATGGACCATGTTTTTATACTATTGGTAAGGGTTTTATTTTTTGCATGTATTACAAAGAAAACTAAAGGAAGATTTTTCCGCTAGATCCGTATGGTATCGGCACTTATGCACAGTGAGTATGGGTTACCATTTGATTTATTTATGCTCGCGGGCTCCGCTGTAAATGGCACTCGAGAATGGCTGGTTACCTAGTATGATAAAGACGCATGACCTGCCCAGAAGACAGGTTTTTGGCAATACAGAAAGCTACTGCGGAAATTCCCGAGTTGCTCTCAAGACTAAAGCTTTTGTTGTTTATACGTGAATTTTAATGCGATGAAGCCAAATCTGTGCAGGCTGATCTCGACGTGTCTTATGTAAATAGCGTTTTTTATGCTTTTTGTTGATTTTGCTTTGTTGTTTGACCTATGTTTTGTTGTTTGTTGGTTGATGTTGTTTTGTTTGACCGATGATGTCATCGGTCATGACCAGACGTGACGTCACGAGCGAATGTGAGGTCATAATGACGCCACATCTGGTCATTACGTCACCAGGCGAAGACGTATCAATCTCGCGATATATCCTGCGGGATCTAGCGAAGAATTGTGACACTTCTGGTGAACGGACAGCCCAGCGAGTCATGAACTGTAAAAGGCTTTCACGTTAAAACCAACCTTTGTTTCTGCAGATATTATCCTGCCTTTGCTGACCAACATTTGCAACAGCTTTAACAGCATTCTCCGTTTGCTGACCGCGGGCATTGTAACCCTGTCGTGCGGCGAACTGCGCTTCGACAATGCGGCCGTGTGCGGGGAGCCCATCGTCATAATAGTTGAGGCGACCACACCATTTGCATCGGTGAGAAATGGTTTCAGATTTATTCTAATTTGAAAGTTATTTCATCTTACGAAACATGTTTGAATGCAATAGCAAGAAGTTCCGCAAGGTCTCGCCGTGACGTCTAGCGAACCGTGGTGGCAGGAGCGAGCGCAGCAATCGGAGAACACGCGCGGTCACCGCCACGGAAGAAGAGGGGGGCTGAGCTGGGGGCTGAAATGGGGGCGGAGCTGGTTACGAGGCGCAACGCCGACAATGACGCGAAAAGCAGGAACGGGCGCCAAATAGCTGCGCTCTAAAATAAGGTAATCAACGTATGATGTCTGGGGAAACACACTTAGGGGAACGCAGCTTCAAGCACACATCAAGGCCTAATACAATAACGCTTCTTAACGTCATATAGGGAGTCACGCATGACGCTACAATCCCCTCCACACTCTTGCGACCAGCTTTCAGGAGAGCCAGGACATTTCTTACATAAAACATGCAGCTATCATCACACTCTCACCAGAAAGTTGCCTTGATGAAGGTTGCCTTGGTCAGTCAGCGTATTTCACAGGTCTAGTTCATATGCGCTGACGGTGCAAGTTAACTACCAAAACTGTTTCATATAACGCTGTAGATATTATTAACCTGCTAAAGGGGCAATGTGGCATGACATTAGAGTGAGTTTTCAGTCAGGTAGAGCGGTTGTTTACAGCATACAATGTGTCATGTTTACAGTCCGTTACATGAGAAAAATGAACAGTCAGTCGGATCAAAGCGCACTTGCCTCAGCATTATTTCGGACTTCTTCCTTTAGTACCCTGAACAGGCTTCATGCTGCCTATACAACTCCCTCGTTGTGCACTTTCCAGAAAGGGACAGGGCTCTTAACGGCGGAGTTATATTTACCAAATATATCGTAAAGGAGTGGTCTCGTGAAGTGGGGGAATCGCCATCCTACATAATCCACGCAGTTCTGACAATGGAGGATACTTATTGCACAACTTAATAACCATTAAAAAGAGAGTGTAGCGGAGAAAGACACGAAAGGCGAACAGAGTCGTGTGCGATAGCGCCAGTGGTTTATGTCATCGCTCTCTGTGTAATGCTTTTGAGCGTTACAATATTAAGTCTACGTATCTCTACTGCCTTGTTCGTGATTGTTAATGGGCTTGCTTCATGCTTGTCTCCTGCTGCTATATTTGGTTACATATGACATTTTGAAGCATACTTTGTCTTATTGACTTGTATTTGAATTATATAACGTTGCAGAGCAACAGAAAAATTTGTGGGCTTTGTTTAAATTTTCATATGTAGACATTGTTCATGTGCTGCCAGTTCAAATAGCCATATAAAAATGCATGCGCCGATGTTACGCTTGTCAAAACGACGCGCACCTGCTGAAAATCCCTCCAAACCTGAAAGCCCAAACGCGATTATTTTTATATGTTTATTGCTGGTACCGACAGCGCCACAAAAAAGGGATACAATTAAGAAGGGGAAACAAAATAAAACCAAAGCAGCCACTTAACAAATAAGCAATGCAACCATGACACATCACCCGTACATCACAAGAATAAAAGACTTACGGAGGTGCACCAAGTGACTCGCTGAGCACAGTCAACACTCCCTGTCCAGACAGCCTATCACAATCTCTAATCCACAGGGACCCGTAGCAGCGTGTAGAAGTCAACACTTATGCCAGTCCAGTTAGCAGTGGTAAACATTGTAGTCCAAGCAAATATTTACGTTCATGCAGCCACTTTCATCCTGAGAGCTACCAGAACTTCCTGCTAGGCATAATCTTTGCACATTAAGATTTCAGCCCTGTTCACTTCATCCATATCTGTTTTAAACCAAGGGTCGTATAGTCAACAAGAATATTCTACAATTGAGTGAGCGTTAGCCTGGGTAATAAACTCTTGTTTCTGGAGAAAACTAGTCTTAAACCGTAAGAAGACTATAACTCTACAAGGCGGTGTCGCGTCGACACAGGCCGCCAGCTTAGATTAGCGTTTGTGTGTAGGCCCAATTATTTGTATTCAGATACTGAAGAATGCTACATTCAATTAATTCCATTCACAAATTCATGTGGCTTCTATTTACTGGCGCCAATATGCAATCCCATACTAGTCATCCTGTAATACAACGCAGCCATTCAGACAGCCAATAACAATACACGACGCGCAATTTTCCGCAACAGAATAATGTTCGAAACACTACCAAAGCAAATATGCCATTCATAAAAATAAAAATAATAGCATATATCAAAATGAATGCATGAATAACGTCTTTATTTGATTGGAGGGATGGCTCTCGGCTGCTGTTTGGGTAATCAGGGAGTTAGGAGGGATAGGTAGTGTGGCTTCTCGCTTCGCGGTGCTTCAAGCTGCTTCTCGCTGCTTGTCATGCTGCCGATCTGTGCGTTGTAAGTCTATCTCTCTCACACTAGTCGAAACAGGCCGCTCTGACTGCCATAGGTGACAATGGCATGTTGTATTGCGGTGCTTGATAGCATCTGATCTGCTAGGGTTGGCATGTCGGGGTGTGGAGTATGCGTAATATTGTTTCTTCCTCGTGCAAAAGATGCGCATTGCCATATAAGATGATTTGGGTGTGCCGAGCACTCTTGCTGACAGTGGATGCGTGTGTTCTGTTTGAGTGTTTCGTGAATAAAGATGGCAAAGAGGAATAAAAGTAATATTTGACACTTGGTGCATAACTACACTCTTCAGTGTTGAGAAGAGCTGATTACTTGGCCCCGATTTTGCGAAAACGTGTTATAAAGACAGGTTTCTTTTAATCACCATGACTAATAGTATATAAATAAATATATTGTCTTGAATACGAGAAGCTTACGCTGAGATGGATGTTCCTGTGCAAAGCTTTTATAGGCCCTTTTCTGATCCAAAGAAATCTGGAGGGACCATATTGTCCAGACTTAAAAACAAAACGGCTGCTAGATGAACACACCGCTTAGTCTCCAAGACAACCAAACTGAACCCAGTCTACATTATCTTCTATTCGTAAAATGTGTACTCAATTGTGTATAAGTGGATATATGTTTGTTTTTTCTTGCCACAGTGCCTAAATGTTTCTGGACTCACATGCGCGGGGAACACGCCGGTAAACGTAAGTGGTGCAACAATTATATTTTCTTCTACAAATCCTGCCAGGTCGCAAAACCTTCAACAAACTCAGTGAACTTCAAGTGGTTGGTGCATACTTGTCTGGACAGGGCCCACGATTTTAGGGCGAGCTTGTTGAAAGTGGCCACTGAACATGTTTGAGCAAGGATCAGACATATCTGGTGGAACGTATTGGTCCCACATTTTCTGTACAAAACTTCAAGAGCGTTAACCTCTTCTGTGCCAACCCAGCAAGGAGACGAGAAGGCCAGAAAATGATTTCTGAATATATTTTCGCACCTCATAAATACTGCATAATAAATCATTCCTGAAGAAATGTTCAAGCTTTAAAATAGAATAAACATGTCTACACGTGTAGACGGTAATTGTGAAAGCCAAATACACAAGTATTTTTGAATTGCGTTCTAAAGTTCAAAGCCTGATTACATGAATTCCTTATCTTTTCAACGCTAAATAAATTTGTAAATATCACTCTTACCTCTCTGTTGTTACTGCTAACGTGAACAGAAAGCTACGATTATGACTGCTTACAACACATTGTTTCGTTCTAAAGAAAGATGGCATGTCTTGCACAGAATGTAAGCTGTACCTTACACTTCCAATGGCTCAAACTTTCATTGCTAACAAATGATCTCCTGGAACTTACAACTCTTCTAGATCAGTGCCCGCGTACGAGTAAATTCACGGCGAACTGATTAAAGCAAACAAAACTTGAATGCCTATATTGTACAATCTTGCGAAGAGAGAACGAGAACCACAAGAATGTTGTATTGGCGGTGCCCTTCAATCCAGTGTTTCTTACACGAAATAAGAAAGTAAAATAAAAAAAAACGCCGTCCTGTTAGTAGTGCTTCGTCCTAAGAGAAGTGACTTCTGAAGCCACTGAGTATATTAACGCTGCTATAAAGATTGTCAGAAAATCTTTTTTTTTTTCTGAGAACGATACCCAAATCTCCTCGCGGGATGTGTTTAAGGGATATGTCGGTGCGGATGCAGACAAACGACAAAAGAGGTGCCGTGAACGACTCCTACTGCACCTTCACATAAATGACGCTAATCCGTTGATCTTTGACATGCATTCTATTTTTCTATTTTAGCCAAAAATCATTAAACTGTATTATCAGGTACACCAGTTACTGTTTAATGAGAACAAAAAACGTAATTTCTGTATGTAGACAGGCAAAAAAAATGTTGTTTTGGCATATATTTTCGAAACTTCCAGAAAATATGATCTACTTTTTCTTCATGTTCAGGAACCAGCTATCATCGGATTTTTAAGAACACTTGCGGTAAGCAAATTTCTCATTCTTTTACTGTCCCTGCCAGCGGGCTTAAATAAATTAAGTGCGTAGCCATACTTAACGCGTTCTTTTTTAAAAGACGTGTTGCAGGCAACAGGACTTAGCGACCTAACCAGCCAAAAATATCACTCCTTTTCAGTGCCTCCTGAACTACATCTTCACAACATCCCCGAGCGAAGCCCTTACACAGCTTGTGTGTGGTCTTACCACGGGTGTCGCAGCGCTTCTCGGAGGAGCTGGTTCCCGTAACCTCCAGTCATTACAGTGCGGACTGCAAGGCGCGGTTGGGATCTCCTGCACTACGCTCACCTGCTAGGTCTTGGTTCTTGCCCACTTGTGCAAGACATTAACGGAATGACCTATGGGTATCTGATTCATAGTATGTTAATTGTATAGACCAAAAATCGCCACTCGCTTGTAAAAGTTTCAACAAAAAGCATTTTCAATCTTACCTGCGAAAAAAAATATAAATGCACTAACAAGCACTTATAAATCTCCATATTAAATTAAATGCTAAGCTCTACTGCTCCGGGTGCAACTTCTCGTTTGGCCTCACTGAGAATGCATGACCTTGATCTAATTCAATACAGGTGTCTACCGGAAAGTGAAACAGAGACTGTGCCTTCATTTCCTTAAAAGCAAACCTAAACAAAAATATTAAAAAAATATTATAAGAAAAGCAGCAATGAAGGCACTATTATGTATGCTCCTAAGGCGAAACTTGAGCGTCCCCCAAATCAGACCGCCAAAGCCTGCACAACCTTGCTTAACCGTGCAAACCGATGCTTAACATAACTGGCCTAATAGGTACCGTCTTTGCCAAAAGTAACCAGGCTGATCCGAAGGCTGCCGGAGCAAGCGCGCGGCCGTGTAGCGGCGTCGCGCTCGCTGTGGCTTATCGGGACTCGTCAGCTCCGAGGGTACAACAGCTGACGTAACTTCGTACCCTCACTCTCGCCCGTTGGATGATAAAAACTAGGCGCGTATGATGTGCGGGCTGCGGTTTCAGGCATGCGAAGCCTGGTTGTGCCCAGCGAGGGCGCTCAGTATGCGACGGGCCTATTCACTCTACTCGGCAACTGTAGAAAACAGAAAGGCAGGTGATAGTAGATACGGTGAGCTCTGGTTGTTCGTTTTTAGGACGAATATATGCTAGGTTTGCCTGACAGTGTTGCCCTGGAATAAGGGTTCCGCAAACGAGAAAGTAATCATATGCATCTAATGGCTAAGCGTGAGAAAGGTTTCATTATAGTTCGTTACTTAAAACAAAACTTACTACAAGCAAATGCAAGAATTTGTTATAATCAATCATTGCATTTATTTATACACAGCCTTCCCAAGGGGTTAACACAATTTTGCAAGCCTAAAAGAGAGATAAGGTGGCTTGAAAGGGTTAACAAGCTTTCCCATATCTTTGTACCGGAGTCATGGCCTTAAACTGAAGTACGCAAGGCACCACGGAGAAGGCAGATTGAAATTTCGAGGTGTGTCATCATTCTCAATTTTACAGGTGCATCAAACACGCTGGACAGCGCAATTGTGCTGGTACGTTTCAGCAGCGGATTACAGAACACAAGCACGTATAATTATACAGCAAGAAACGCGACTTATAATATCGGCGTCAGGGCTGTTGCCGAGAAGAGCGAATAGCCACATCACTATAACGAGCGCCCTAGCTGGGCACAACCAGGCTTCGCACACGCGAAACCGCAGCCCACACATCATACGCGCCTAGTTTTTATCATCCAACGGGCGAGAGTGAGGGTGCGAAGTTACGTCAGCTGTTGTACCCTCGGAACTGACGAGCACCGATAAGCCACAGCGAGCGTAACGCCGTCACACGGCCGCGCGCTTGCTCCGGCAGCCGTCATAGCAGCCTGGTTATTTTTGGCAAAGACGGTACATCACATGCTTGAACTCCGGCCATTTTTAAGAACATAAGCTCTTGCTACTTGCACTTTTTGTCCGTTTGGCCGTCGCTCTCAGATTTATCGGCCAAGTCACGTGATCGTAGCTACAGCATTGCAAATAATTCCTTTGCTACCACGTGACCACCCAAACAATGTAGTTCACCACCTGGCCCATCATGTATGACACCATGATCCCCCAAAGCCACGTGGCCGAGCTTTCTCTTAGTGCTCTCACTTTAGACGCAATTTAGTGCATGAGGAAACACTAAATCGCATTTGGAAAACGGTGTCTGTTTAGCTTCTCAGTCGCTTCTCAATCAACTACTGCAGTCGCCTCCCATTAATTAGCCTCCCTGGGGTAACCAAACCTGCAGTCGGGAAGCCGCTTCTCCCACCAGATTCGCGTGCTGTTTGGTTTTAAAACGACCGCTGTTTACGCTTCCACTTAGCGAAGGAGTCTCAAAATGTGTCTAAAGCGTTACCATGAATCAATGTAGCACCTCACTGCATATATATCGGGCTTTTAAGTCGGTCTTGGTAGAAGTTGTTGCTTTTAAAGGATGAATCAAGAAGTGTTCACGATGCTTATCAAATCACTCCGGCTGAGTAACAGTGCCTAGAGCAGCCAGATGCGAGCTGAGACATTAAAAAAAAAGCTGAAAGGAAAAAATAACACTGCTTGCATGAATGAATGTGATGGCATTACATACCCGTGGATATGTTTTCCGGTGAGGTTTTCAATGAACTATTCAAGTTCGTTCTGCTTGTGCTGTATTCGGTGTGTGTGTGCGTATCTGCCCATTCCATGTAGACTGCGACATTTTACATGGCTTCTGGGAGTCGTATTCTCCGAGCACTTGGTTTCAAAGCATGCATTTCGTGGTACAGATCATCGGTTCGAATTCCTGTCACGTGCTGGTAACAATGTAACAGAAGTGGGGGGAATTACGGGCAGCTTTGAATACACGTTTTGTTCCCGCACAGATAATATATATTTTATGTCGGTTACTAAAATCAGTTCACGTAAAAAAAATGTAATTATGTACTAGGCATAGGGCGGGGGTCCAAAGCTTCCTGGACTGAGAAGGCTGCCAGCCTGGCTTGAATATTTCACACCTGATCTGATGGATGATTAGCAAAACCTATATTTTTATCGATTTTAAGGGTGAAAGGTTAGGGAGATTGTTGGCCACGCCAGGTGACCGCCAGTTGCGTCCTGGCAGTGAACTCTTCGGCCTACTCGGTGGCCCGGGCCTGGACGTCCAGGTCGGAGCAGTGCAGCATGGCTTTCCACACCTCCAGAGATAGAACTGGCAGCAAAGTGGAGGGTGGCGGATAAGTTCTGGCCTTAATAAAGCTTTCTCTCTCTCTTTCTCTCTCTCTCTCTCTCTCTCTCTTTGTTTTCCAGGGCTTGGTTGGAAGGCAAACAGCTGGAGGCATATATGCCGTCTGTTCAGTTTCCTATCGCAAAATTATTATGGCTTGAATAGCAGATGCATGCAAAATGTAAAACGAAATAGGATGCGACACCCGCGAAGCACTTCCTGAAGAGTGGGCGCGTCAAACTTTTGATACTGAAAAGCATAAATTGATGGCGACACGTGGACGTTCATTAGTAGTGACAATGAGTACATTGTGAGCCCAAAACGCGAGGTTAAAGGCTTCTTACTACAGGGGGGCGCACGCTTCACCGCTTGGCTGCGCGGCCGTTCTATGTGTCCTTGTCGAGGGTAACCACACCATGGGGAGCGTTGGGAGCATTTGAGCAACTCCTGAATATCGCGATCACGCTCCTTCTTTGGGAGTACTGCAATGTGGCTACACAGGTGCTGACACCGTTTCGATTCATGCAACCCTTTATGACCAAGCTGGCGGTGTTAATGCGGTGCGTTATTGATGCACAGCTTACTCTTCTTAGTGAGGATGCATTACTTAGGATGAGGATGCAACCTGCCCCATACAGATAAGAAAGGAGATAGCAGCACTCAAATGGACCGCATGGTAGGTTAACTGTCGCATCCAAGTGGGAAAACTCGCTAATCCTTAGTAACGTACGCATCCTAGGCGAATGGCGGGTTCTTTAATAGTTTGTAAGTCTTGAGGCTATTGTGGCATTGCCTTAGTTCAAGTGTGTTTGTTGGGCCGTGTGTATAGCAGGAAGCATAACATCCCAGCAGGGCGCTGGCTCATCATCTGTGAAGATTGTACCAGGTTTTTACCTTTGTGTGAGCTCCGAAACTGCTTGTTTGTTGCATTGAACAGACACTGAACTGCATGCGCCTGTATTTTAAACCTGTGGTTCACCGCGTCACGAAGCAACCCCTTTGTCGCATGTAAATTGGTATGGTAGCGCAGTGTGTTGCTTTCTGACTCTGTAATAAGAACTTTGTGTTTTTGTTCAAATAATAGCACATTGTTTCAAAACGTTTTCTTTGAATTTCTCCTTTTCACCTGTCACCATCTCACCCCTACGGACCACTGACCGACAAGTATAGAGGTGCTGGGCGGCCGGAGACTCCGGAGAGCAGTGTGAAGTGTGCAATAGCATGCCTTCGGGCAGCTGATGACTTTCTGAGTTCCTCGATCTCTTTGTATTGCGCTGGTTCTTCCTTCCATGTGCAAATGATTAGCGCAGTGCTGTTTTAAAAGTCAACTGCCGCGAACTTAATATACCATTATTTCTTTCTTTATCACTGGCGAATACCTTGTACCCGTTGTTTCACTGTTATTTGTCCACGATAAATTTTCTTTATAAACATATCTCATCAGTGGCTATACAAATGCGATTCCACTGCCAACTTCATGGGTTTCATCGACTATACGTTGCCAACACCGACAGACAATTGTAGCGTGATGGTGTCAGTGAATCTTTCACCTTCAAATTCATTTTAACTGCAGAAAGACGAACTACACGTAATTTTTTTTAACGCAGAGATACATGTGAAACAATAGTGGAATGAAAAAAGGAAAATATACAGAATACAGATTTGTTGTTAGCGGCAAAGGAAAAACCTGCGAGCTGACAGAAAACCGAAGAACAGAAAACGTGGTATAACGGACAATTTTTCTCAATAGAAATGAATTTTCCGTTGGTTTTAAAAAAGTTTATTTATTTATTTATTTATTTATTTATTTATTTATTTATTTATTTATTTATTTATTTATTTATTTATTTATTTATTTATTTATTTATTTATTTATTTATTTATTTATTTATTTATTTATTTATTTATTTATTTAACATGTACTGCCAATTGTACGCAAGGTCTTCGCCAGGAGTGGGCGGACAAATTATACAGCGGGTGAAAAAATAACAGAATAACACAGCAAAATAGCTACACGGGTAAGAAAAAATAATACAATCGAACAAAGAGAGCAAAAGCAATGGATATTGTGAGCATTTCATGGCTCTTGTTCTTTCACTTTATTTCACTTAACTCTCGGGCAGGCGCCCCGCCCCGCTACGGGTCGGAGGAGACTTCATTGCACATCACCCCCTACGGGGTTACAGCAAAGCCGACACCAGGGGGGGGGGGGGGGCAAATCTTATTGAATCCATTGAATTTGCAAACGTTTCCTTTTGTAACGAACCGAGTAACTTCATTAACAACAAACTGACACATTCCCCACCTTAGCCTTTCTATCCACGCATTTGTTAAACATGGGTCTTTCCCAGGCACCACCTGGGGTAGCGATCATTACCCCATCTTCACCGACTAAATGGAAAACAGCTTCTCCAAAAAACCACTCCCCGTTATCGATTAGAGCCGCTTTCGGCGTCCTACATCTACGATAACGTTCGCCTCCCTCTCTGACCTTTCTATCGAACTAACGTCGGCTCTAAAGGCATCGCAACAAAACATACCTTGTGAATCGGATACCCGGTATCGCGACCATCATCTTCGCAACCAGTGGCAACGAGTGGTCACGCTCACTTCCCGCTTCTGATCCCGCGGGCGCCATCACAAGGACCTCTTGACCATACATCGCCAATATAAGGCGATCCATAATTATCAGCTTCAGCTTGAATCAGGGCAATCTTATGCTAAATGCGAGAAATTAGGACACGAAACTGGCTTGTCGCACTTTGGCGTACATATCGCTCTATGGCCGGCCCAAGCAAGCGCCATGTGGCTGTACTTGAAGAACTCTCATTTGTGTTCTCGCCAGAAGACGTTGAACGAGAGGTGATATCGACATTGTGCCCTCACACCTCCACCGCACCAATAGGACTTCTTGCTGCCCCTGATATCGCAACGGCCAATGACGACCTCGACCTACCTTTCACATTCGCCGAAATTTAGACCGCATTAGCGCAAGGTGCATTCCAATCGGCACCTGGCCACGGCCAAGGACGACCTCACGCGTATCAAGCTTCTTAAAGTTATCAGCGTATCTTGGGCTGTAAGTGCAGTTCCGGATCACCTAAAACTCACAATAATCAATCCGATTCCTACGCAGGGTAAGGATCCTGCAGTGATTGTAAACCTTCGGCCTATAGCACTCACTTCACCCCTGCACAAACTAATAGAATGCTTGATCTGCAGTCGCATGCAGTATCATCTCCAGTACGCTACAACCGGCCTGCACCCCTCTCAATCTGGTTACCGCCCACATCAGGGAAAGCACGATTGCCTATATATGACTAGTCGTGTGATAAATCGAGCATCCCATGCGCACACTCCATATTATATATCAGCCGTTGACGTGAAAAACGCGTTGGATAACGTGAACTAGAACGTCATACTCGAAGACCTTACTGTGGCATATTTCAGTCGTCGGGTTATGCGATGGATTCGCGAATTCCTACACAATCGACTAATTCGTCTTCGATATACTGGAAATAATCTTTCACCCACTTCCTACCTTGACAGTTTTGTCCTTGAGGGCTCTATCCTTGGACCCGTCCTGTGTAATATCGCCGTGGCCCGCGTGGCTCGAACCCACGAACATGACACATCTGCTAGATTCGTTATTTATGCAGATGATATCGCTATTTGGACTGATGCAGTAGACTACATTCTTCAGAAGACATGCAAACTGAATTCCAGGCTGCTATCAATAGTCTCGAATGCTCCCTTGCTAGCCTAGCTCCAGCTTTCACCTCGAAAAACTGAGTTTAACGCAACTGGAGGCCTCAGTACGCCACAGTATCAGCTCTATGAGATCATATGTCGACATCTAAGCGAAGCACTATCCGGCTTCTTTAAGTCGCTGTCCCCAGCACTAACAGGTCTGGAGCATGGGTTAAAGTACTAAGGGCCAATGGAAGGAGAAGCTTCATCTTTTTACACGTATGTCAAATACATATGATGGGGCCAACCACACAGCTTGCCATACACTCCCTCTAGCTGCGGCAATCAACAAACTTACCTAGTTAAAAAAGGGAATTGCGCTGAAAAAAGACACGGAAGAGGAGAGGACATGGACGGGCGCAATCTATGTCCTCTCCTCGTCCGTGTCTTTTTTCAGCGCAATTCCCTTTTTTAAGTATGTATGACCGATTAGCCCAACAACGTGCTCTCTTAAACTTACCTAGGGAGAGCCGGTATACAACTTTACCATGTGTGATGCAGCCACTCTTCAGAATGTTTCCAGCAGCTTTACACACAATGAACGGCCTCCCCCGCCACACCTCCCTGTCAGTCCTCGAAGCATCCACTCCATTACCACCGCTCTTAGATATTCTTCGCGAGGCATGCCAACGACATAACGAACATCGCTCTCACACTAAACAAGGGATTGTACTCGACCACTGGGATCGTCGTGTTCCTGTTCCCACCGATTTCAGAGGGACATTCCCATGGCAACATCCATACATGGACTCACTTTGGTGCCGAGCAATTGCACGTGACCGCCTGCTACAACGTCGCATTGCAGTAAAACAGATAACTTCAGCTTAAGGTGATGACAGAATGGACATTTATGTGGACGCATTTCTAAAACAAAAACGTAATAGCAACATTCTGAATTTTCCCAGAGTACCCGTCTTTCAACAATTCTCACACTTGTTACGCCCCATGGATTACTCCGACCGACGATGAGCTTCTGAGGCTCTCTGATGTGCTAAAATACCTACTGTCGAACCCTATACCAGCCATAGGCCGAACATCACCCCAAATCATACTCAACACAGGCTGCCATGCCGCCACACTTAACCTCAATGAACCTACTACTACCAACCTAATCGCGAACAAACTGCATCGCACTGTATTCATGTTTTATGGCTATTCCATTCGTGTCGTATGGACTCCAGGCCCCACTGATGTTGCCACAGGGAATCAGCCCACTCATCAAACGGTCAGGGAACGTCTGCTAACTTCTACTCCTCCGCTGAACCCTGTTGAGGAGACATCTCGTGCATGGCTCTAGAAGCTACATGCGATCAGAAGAGCATCGCCATCCACCATTTTCGATTGAACCACCTCATAAGCGCGAGTCACCTTCGACGTCATGACACCACCCCTCGGGCTTTGTCGCTGACACCTGCAAGCTCTACCGAGCTTTAGAAGACTTCATTAATAGGCTTTGTGTTAATGCTGCCTACACTCCTCACATTCTCCACAATGGCCTGCAATTGATACCACTGATTTATCAAGACTGCAGCTAACTGAGACACCCGTGCTGCCACTTTAATGCAAACTGCACCTATTTCATCTAATATGGCACTGCTCCTTCTCTGATCGAGGCAGAGACGCCTATGTTACCACACGTGGCACACCTGTAGATGCTATCGCTTTTAATCAACTTGTTTCTCTCGGGCTTCACAGCATTAAGGACGACCTTTCTTTCTGTGGTAGACGAAGAGGCCTTATACGAGCAGTGTGAGGTGGGGCTTCTCACCCTGCTTAGTGGATTTCTCTGAGCTTGACTGCGACTTGTGCCCTTATGTCTTCGAGTTGAACTATTACCTCACGGCTGTAATTCCCCATCATTCTTCATACCTCTAAATACGGCCTCAGGCCTTCCTCCACTAATAAAAGATTTCATTCATTCACTTGTGCATACCATTGTCATCCTCTCGTGGCGCCGCCTCCTCTACGTGCCTCGGTTCGTCATCAGAATAAACGCGACAAAGCATATCCTTACCTTGCCATCACAACTTTGCCGTCTCGTTCAGGTCTTCTTTCACAAGTGGTGGAGGTGGAACTCGATCCCTTTGCTGCCTTGTGCCCTGCCTCTCGCTGGAGCTACATTCCGGTCGCCGTTTGGTAACTTCCATCATCGTCATGTCAACCGAGAGCAGCTCCAGCCTGGTTGGACCCTCTACCTCGGCTACACCGCCCACTACGACTGGGCCCCCACGACACCGCAACTCGCCGCTGTTCGCTGGTCGTCGCGACAAAGACGTGGATGAATGGCTCGATACCTATGAGCGCTGCAGGGCTTGCAACCGGTCGGGCGATGCTTTAAAATTTCTCAACGTTTCTTCCTACCGCACTGAGGTCGACAGGAACTGGTTCATCAGCCGCGAACCTCAAATCACTAACTGATCTACCTTAAAACAGCAGTTCTGAGAATACTTTGCTGGCGCGGCTGTTGAGGCTGAGGTCGCGAAGAAACAGCTCGCGTCCCTCATTCAAGGTCCCGATGAATCATATGCGTCTTACATAGAGCATGTCCTTGCACTTTTCCGGCGTTATAGTACCGCCATGTCGGAACCTGAATGCGTACACGCCATCAAAGGAATCGATTCTGTAGCTTTTAACGCCCTAGTTGCCCAGAATCCTTCAAGTGTTCACTCACTTTCAACCACCTACCAACGCCTCGACCAACTACAGTCCTCCCGACTGCAGCACGGTTTCACTACTGAACCCAGTTCTGCTGACCTCGATCTACGGGCACTAATTCGAGCGATAATCTGCCAGGAGCTCCAAGCCCTCAGCCCTTTCTGCCGGCACGAGTGCGATCATTCTTTTCCACCTTCTAGTGACGCCGGCCTTCGCAACCTCATTAAAAAAGCAACAATCACCCGCCCTATCGCATCCAACCCTTCTGCACCACACCCGGCGCCGACGTACACTCACGTTGCTGCACCCCCTTTTTCTATTCCCCCACCCCGATCAGCACTGCCCTACAACCACATCAATATCATGGCGGTGGCTCAACCTGTGCCATCTTATTACGCACCTTGGCGCCCCTCCCATCCAGTGTGCTACTATTGTCGAATTCGAGGATATATCCCGCTCCTGTCGTCGAAGTCTTCAGAACGAGCGCCGTGGTTACGACACCTTCGAAAGTAACCTTATTTCATGTTATCAGCGCCGGCCTATTCTCAACCCACCTTGTCAGTCCTCTCCGCCGCAGGTATCCTCGTCTGAACCAAATTGGGCCCATGTATCCCGACGCCGGTCCTCTTCCCCAGACCGCCGCTCAGTTTTTCCACAGCAGACAGTTTGAACAAGCTGTCTCATGTCGTACCGTGTATTACTGGGCAAGCGCAAGCTGGATATGCTAGGTGGACTTAGTATACTTCGGTTACTGATATATGTAGCAAGTTTTAGCTGGTATAACTGGTTAATTATATATGATATATATAGATATCTATATAGATATATGAAATAGGTATATAGATATATATATATATCTTAACTATATCTGCGCATATATGCAGTCAGCCTGTTCTTGTTTTTTTCGTCCACATCACAGCACCCATATGCACTCTATCACTGATGTAGTTCCAAAATTTGCTCGGCGATTCTTTGATAAAGCATCTGAGCGTAGTTGTGGAAAAGCGTTTTTGGTTGTGAGTGTGCAATTTGCCTGTTTCTTTTTTGTAGTCTTTTAGTTTTGCGGTTCATGTGAATTATTTCCCGGGTAATACATAGATTTAAATATCAGCGGAATGAAGATAGAATGCAATGTATCATGTGGTTTAAAACTGGAGCCACAAAGCATCGCCAGTTGTACTTCCCTGGGTGAATAAATTTAAAAAGTCGTTATATTCGTATGCGAGATAAGTCATAACCGCCGCGTCAATGGTTCTGTTAATGCGCGTATATATTTCTTTCGACAATGCAGACGGGCCAAGTTTGGCAAACGTAGTGAGCAGAACACCATCTCGTGGTTAGGGAGTCCATCTGAGTCTTCTATTGTACAGTCATCTTTTATGAAAGGCTGTTCAGTGTAGAACTAGATGTTGATTGATTTGAGTCTCAGTAGGCTCCTCGACAATTTGCCTAAGATCAAATATAAACAAGGAATACACCATAGCATCACTGACTGTATATACAGTACTTAAAGACTGCCAATTAACACCTGGACAGTTTAAAGCACCCACTAGCGCGATCATGGAACCGTATACGCCCCTATGCATGTAGTCGAATAAAGAATCTAGATAGGTGATTTCATTTATTTTCCATAGCGCAGCAAGAACACAAGGGACAGACACAGTTCTAGCGGTGTCTGTGTACCCACTAGCCTGAACCCTCACCCTATGATTTCAGCATTTGGGGGCCTGTATACTGCACTTACGTTGAAACAAATGTGTTTTAAATATAATTTGCCCCATACAGCTTCAAGGTCTGGAACATCGGGCATTAACGAATAAAGCGAGTCTTCTTTTAACAGCAGAGCACGCCCTCGCCTCTAGTCTCCCTCTTTTTGCGAATAATTGCATACCCCGGAGGGACGATTTCGTAATCTCAAACAACCGAATGCAACCAGATATCGGTGATTGATAGTAGCGATATCATGACTTAATGGGAGAAGGACACAGTTACCTGCACCTCGACCTTATTGATAAGGCTACGTTCTTTACATTCAAAAGGGTTATCGGTAGTGTCAGCGCGTTGTTCGTTTAAATGCATTGCTTGATTTCTGGTTTTCTTTTCTTTTCCTCCGATTTCTTTTTCCACTTCTACCATTCCATTAAGCTCCTCTTCCAATTTGCAAATATTGGCCATTAATGCTTAATTTATCGTAAATTAGGTACACCTACTCTTTTCGGTCCCGGTTTTCTTTTGTCACGTCCGAAAGTTTCTAAGTTCCCTAAACGAGTGTGAGAAATCTTCAGTAATGAAGTATGCGGAGCCTTTCAGCTTTGAGCAGCATTTAAAAATTCTCGCTTTATCCCTATAGTCGAGAAGCTTCAATATTACTGGCCTGTTGTAGGATTTGTCAAAATCTCTTCCTCGTCCCAGGCGGAGACTCCTTTCAGTGCCTGATATTTTAACCTGCAATATGTATACGAATAATATCCCTGGTTACAGTTTCTTGTAGACTTTCCGCCAAATCGATCTCTTGCTCTTTCAGACCATAGCCGATGATATTAGACCTGCAGCCTGTGTTTCCGAGATCATCCTTTTTCGACAGGTATGAAACGTTCTGTTCGAGCTTAGTTATTTTTTAATTGCATTCAGACACCTTTTTCTCAAGTAGGCCCATGCCCTCTAGCTTTGTGTCGATCACGGCAAGTTTTCGGTTCGTTGTCGTTTTACTTCTTCTATTTCTTGAATATCTTTCGCAATAGCCTACAACTGCTCCGCAATCGATTCATCACCTGGGCCAGAATATGTTTCGATGTCACCGCCCGGTAGCAAAACAAGGAATTTTCATTGCGTTTTCTCACCTGTACAGTCGAGCGCGATTTGAAGGTTATCGCGCGAGCGTCGACCGGGGACATGAACAGCGCCATGGCCCAGAATTCTCTGCCGAGGCGAGGGAGGTATCAAGCCAGCTTCCCTCACTCTTTTTGCTGTTCCTTTAGTAGCCGTCCCTCCCTGATGGGACATCACTTTCATTTTTTTTTTCGTTTGGTTCTACTAACAGGCAGTTATCGTTGTGAGCACGACGTATTCTTCGGTATTATCTGAACTTGGACACTTTATCGCAACAAATAGAAAGCTTAGAATAGAGAGAAAGGGCGGTGAGTATGTCGCGGGAGTGATGGTTGTTGCATGGAACAGCGAACGAGGGAGAGAAGAGTGCGAAATCATGATTTTTCCTGTTCCAAACCCGGCCGCCAGGTGCCTGGAGTGCAAGGCTGGTCGACGCTCGCGCGATAACCTTCAGATCGCGCTCGACTGTACATGGTAAAGAAAAGGGTTGGATTAGATCCTTGCGGTGCCGCCGTGCCCACTCGTTGCAGATCCGCTGTGGCCGCTCTTTATGCCGTAGCCGCGTGACAGCAATGATGATCCCCCCCTCCCTTTCTGTCGCTGATAGTGTGGTTCCAGGTGGCGCCGGATAGATTATCTTATCGCGTAAGTCTGTATAATTCTGTACCACCGCTCTAGAATCGAACGGAAGAGACAGCAGTTCCAACGCTAAGATGCTTGACGTCGGTCCGAACGGCGCGAGCAGCAAGCCCAGCGTACCCTGTACCTGGTAAAAAATGGGTTGGACTTCATCCTTGCAGTGCCGCCGTGTCCACTGGTTGCAGATCCGCTGTGGCCTCTCTTTATGCCGCAGCCGCGTGACGGCAGTGATGATCCCCCTCTTTCCCGTTTCCGTCGCTGATAGTGTGGTTCCAGATGGCGCCACATAGATGATCGTGTCGAGTAAGGCTGTATCATTCTGAACCGCTGCAAAATCAAGTGGAAAGACACTAGGTCCAACGCTAAGATGCTTGACGTCGGTCCGAACGGCGCGAGCAGCAAATCCAGCACAGCCTGTACATGCTAAAGAAACCGTTTGGGCTGCATCCTTGCAGTTCCGCCACGCCCACTGATATGTTCGTCCATTCACAGTTGTGACCGATTACCATGCTATTCGCTGGTTGTATTCGCTTAAACATATGACAGGCCGGATTGGCTGTTGGATTCTACGCTTTCAACAGTACCATCTCGACAGTTATAAATCGGGTCGCCAACATCAAGATGCCGACGCTGTTTCTCGCTGCCCACTTTCGGAATCAGTCTGCTGTTTTACAAAGCAATGTATTTCCACTTCTGAGCAGAGCATAACACAAGTTTCGACGACTTTGAGAACAAACACACTCTCCGCTCGCAGCACTGCCGTCCCATCATCGACCACCTGGTCGGCGCTTCGAATCCAGCCATTGCTACGCTCCGCCGATGGCATCCTACGCAGCTACGTGTATTGCGCTGATGGAACGCGCTGGATCCCAGTCGTGCCGCGTGTGCTTCACCAACGTATACAAGCAGCGCTCCACGATGAGGCTAGTGCAGGTCACCTAAGAGACGATTAGTTTAGCCTGGCCCCTCCTCTAGCGTAGCTAAATACGTCGCTTTCTGCCCCTGAACCAACGTTGCAAACGGCCGACTTCCCCACTCGCTGGCATCCTACAACCCCTTCCCTGTCCCGTCACGCCATTCGAGTACTCGGCATCGACTTATATGGTCGCCTGCCTCTCTCCGTTCGGGCAACTACTGGGTCATCACAGTTGCCGACCACCTTATGCGCAACGCCGAGACAGCACCTGTGCTCACTGGCTCGGCTCAAGAGGTTGTTAATTTCTTTTTGCGATCTCTTGTATTGCGTCATGGCGATCGTCCGGGCTCCTAAGCCACCGCGAGACGACCGTGTTATTGACAGTCGCTGCCGAAGTTGTTCACGCATCATCTACCCTCCTTAAGGCAACACCACGCTATCATCCCTAGACTAACTGTCTGACTGAGCGATTTCATCGCACTTTATCGCATATGCCCTCCACGTATATCACACGAAATCATCGACATTTGAACTTAATTCTGCCTTTCGTCACATCCGAATATAATGCAGCAGTACAGCGGACTACCGGTCACTCTATTTTTCCTCGTTTATGGCAGTCCTCCCACCCACAATTCTCGACAGTTTTTTTCTTCTCTTCGCCCGACCATTCCTCCACATCAGTACCTGTCAATTTCTTATCCCGTGTGACTAGATGCCATTACCTTGCTCGCCTCAACACAGAAGTCTGCAATGAAGACCGCAAGAGCCACTACGACTTTGATCACGTGGTCTCTTTCCGTCCCGGTGACGAAGTACTACTTTACAGACCACTGCGCACTCCTGGCCCTAGTAAGAAAGTTAACCACCGCTACCTTGGTTCCACAAGGTCATCGGCCAAACTTCCCCAGTGAACTACCGAGTCACATCTCTTGATCCCCCAGCCGATCGACGCCACCGTGGCACTGAAATCGTTCATGTTTCTCGTTTAAAGTCATTTGTGCGCCGCGTTGCATCGGTTGCTTAAGAGCGGCCAGGCTGGTCGCTTCTGACACCCCGGGCGGATTGTGTGAGCCTTCCATAGATCTTCTTCTTTATCTTGTGCATACCATCGTCATCATCTCGCAGCGCCGCCTCCGGCACGCGTCTCTGTTCACCATCAGAGTAAACGCCAGACACGACATATCTTGCCTTGACATTATGACTTTGCCGTCTCAACATGGCCGAAATACAGAACCAAGGAGAGGTTTTAAAAAAACAGCATTTTTAATGGAAGTTAATTACTAGATAACAGATGTCTACAAACGAGCTCAAAATTAAAAGGAAAGGATTCGGCTTGGAACGATAAGGAAACATCAAAACACAAAGCTGTACACAAGCTGTACCATCAAATAAAGCTTGTACGAAAAGCAATGACAGCACACAAAAGCAAGCATAGATTAGGCTATACATATGCAAATCATTCTTCGCCGAGAGACGAACATTCGACAGTATGCGCATCCAACGCGTCCCTAGAACGTATCGTTCGATGAAAAAAAGGGTTCTTGAACACATTGTGAAAAAAACGGGTCGCATGCGTATTTGTAGGCTGAACATATAGGTGCTTAACAATTCATGAAAGAGTGAATAAAAATGACATCCTCCCAAGCCTTCAAATAAATGAGGAGACTGCAAAAGAGGTTGAGTCCTCTACAAGACAACAAAGCAGGTCCCCAGCCTGGCGTTCTTACTGAGAAGGAAGGCTGACTGCATCTGTTATGAAGCGTGTCTGCTACACTACCATAGGAAAACCAAACATATCACTTTTAAAATTATTAGGCTACATGGAGAAACAGTCTTTACATACGCTCATCATCACGTGGGGTATCAAAAATGAGCCCCAGGCCTTAAAGGCATATCAAGGCAGCGAAGTTCAAAAGCACGATTCTTTCCAGTGCTCCAAGTCAGGGCTTCACATAAGCACTACCCATCTTTTTGTTGGAGCCACGCCCGACTCTCGTGTTACCTGTACATGTTGCAAAAAAGGAGTCGTGGAAGTGCCCCTATTCACTTAGGGAAGGGAAAAATCCTGCAGAAATGGCCACTCCAAGTTCATGCCTTGAACTTGTCGATGGTGTCTTGAAAGTACGACAACAACATGCTATTTTCTATCAGGCCCAGACGCAGATGGCCGTGTGTGATGTTGAGTGGTGTGACTTGTTGTGTAGGCACCCGACGTTACATGTGGAGCAAATTGGCAAGCAAAAGCAGTTTTGCGAAGACATGCTGGCTTCTGCAAAGAAATTTTTCATCCATACAATTCTACTCGAACTGTTTAGTAAGTACTTTACGAAGCAGCACGCAGGCCCAGGAACAAACTCTTCGAAAGAGGATGCCTACTGCTTCTGCGATGGGCCGAAAACTGGAAAAATGGTTGATTGCGACAACGAAGCGTGCCACTACAAAGGTTTAATTTTTCTTGTGTTGGACTCAATAGAGCCCCAAAAACTGCCCAATGGTTTTGTCCAGATTGCAAAGGGCCAAAATACTAAGCTTTCGGTTCAGCAGCCAAGCACAATACAGTCATAATGAATGCAAAGAACTGATGCAAAGTTCAGTGCTTTTTGAAACGCACTGAAACAAGATTTTCCATCACTCACTAGGGACGTGCTCTTCTGCATTGTCTTTCAGGGCTGTAACAATTGACGAGCACAGATTTGATAATACGCAACAAACAGTTACTATTTTGTCGAGAGGAGTGGCTTTGTCTCCTGGCCGACACACAACAAAATCGATGGGCACGACCCACTTTAAAATAATAAACTTATTTCTTATCAGTCCAATTACTCTCAACGTGTATGCGCACATTTGCTAGCTTTCTTGTACTTTGCACTTCGGCTAAGAGCTATTTCTTCCCTTTGATGTAGGCTGGCACATGGAGTCTGGCACAATAAAAACCAATGCTTTCACTCACGTTGAACCCTCGGTTCGCAAGAACCACATCTCCAGGTACCAGATGGTCCAAACATCCACAGTGTTCAGTGTTGTTTTTGTCGCTTGTTCAGCCCCCCCCCCCCTCCTAACCCTCCCCTTAACCTTCAGATATAAAGGTAACAACACCCTGCGGAGCAATACCAATTAAGTACTTCGCCGTATTGCTACCTTCATACTAGCTGAGACCATGTTTCACACCTTGGAAGGTATGAAGACGGCCTTACTATTTTTATTTCGAAGCAGTCAAAAATTATGCCACACTGCTGCCGAATGAATCATAGAATGCATGTGGCATAGTCTGCTGCAAGGCGTTTCGTGTTGGCCAGACAATTTCATCTTTAAGCCCGCAATATGCCACATGCAACCATTTGTTCAAGATACGAGATACTGTTGCCTCTGAAACGATAAAGCGAAAGCTAAGATCAGCATTTTTGAAAGTTTAGTTTCAGCTTCATTATAAATACAATGAATTCTTGAAACCTGGAGATGTTGTTGTTTTCGTTGTGTTAGACAAAGCTTGCGAGAGCTTAGAATAGAGCAAACAAAATTGTAAAGTTTGCCATTCTAGTGTAGAGCCGCACTTTTGCATCAGAACTTTTCAGTGCGGCTTCGGACATCTCAAGTTGCTCTTTTTCTTTCTGCAGCGCATAAATTTGTTCGTTACAGTCACAGAATGCAGCTCCACCGCCTTTATGTCCTCCATTGTCATGTCAGTCCGAATTGAGATTCCTAGAGAAAAAAAGAAATTTTCTGCAAATTCATTACCAGTAGCTCCACAGAGAAAGTTATGATGGTTAGGCATCATGCCGTACATAGGCAGAACTGCAATCCAAGGGCTTTTAAACTAAGACTATGACGAGCACTTGTGCCCCCCCCCCCCTTAATTTCCTTCCCGCAAAAAAAAATATAAAAAACGAACCTGTCTCACGTTCGTCGGTGTCGACTTGCTCCTCTTGCGATGGCTGGGGGGAATCTGGAGCGGCGCCCGGCGATTCATCCGAACTTACTGCATCAGCATCAGTCTGCCGCTTCTGTGCATATCGCTTCTTTCTGCGATCGTGCCGCGCAGAATCGGCATACTTGGTTCCGTAGCCGAGGTTGAGAGACGGGGCCCAATCAGGATTTGTTTCGTCGAAAAGTTTCGATGGTTCGCCTGCGGATACAAGTTTACAAGTTTTCCATGTTTCTGTAGAATGTCTTCGTTTGAAAGTCGCCGTACATGAGTAAAAATGAGGCATACCTAGTCTAACTGAAACAGCGTAAAGGGCACAAAATAAAATGACACGCACAACGCTGAAACAGTGAAATGGACGCACTCGGCACTGATGTCTGCGCGTTCTCTTTGCGTTGTTCTTAAAGAGATTGTAATACAAGAGTTGACTCACCTTTTATGAAATGGATGCCGCATACTCGCACATTACGACTTTTATGATTGAACTGAGTGCGTTTGATGTGCGCCGAGCACAAGTTGCGACGCTTCTCGCTCAAGGTTCTGGTCTCCTCGCATTGGTTTTGCATGACCTTTGGCAGAGAACAAAACTCGTACTGGTCGGCTGTTTCTTCCTCCCTTCGACGTCGCTGCGATTGGAGCAGCCAACAATAGCACAAGTACCCATGTTTACCCAAGAGAGTTCACAAACTCACGGAAAACAACACGGGCTTGCTCGAAAGCGACTGAGCGCACCACGGCCGTGCCGCCACTGGGTAATGGTTCAACTGGGTCGCCAACATGGCCGACGCATTTCCCCTAGTGACGTATTATGGCGTCAGTGCAAGCCATGTATGGAAGTAAAGTGAATTTTCCACCCTTCTGGGTCTCATGGGCCTTCCGGGTCTCATATCGCATGGTCCTGCGATAGGTCAAAGCTTCATGTTCATTTTATTCACGACATCAGCAGCCCGTGTCCCCGCAGCAAGCTGCGATATCAGATCCGTCGACAACAGCAAGACCCAGCTTGAAATGGTGGCTGTCCTTACGCAGGAGGGTCAGCAGGACAGCTGAAAATGATGTGGGAGAGTGTGGCTTGACGGTCGTCGCACAGCGAGCATGCAAGGGAGGTCCCATAATGGCGGGATAACTGCTGAGGAGATGGGTGAGCGGGGGTCTCAAAACATCCCCAGAAGACTCTGCTCGGCGCAGATAAGAGAAATGTGGCATGTCCGACGGTCCAAACGGGGTATTCGCCTGAGCTTTGCAAAGATGTGCGTCCGTTCCTTCGAGAAACCCAGACCAAGGCTGTCCTCAGCCCGGCAAACTAAACCTCGGGCCAGTTTTTTGGCAGCCTCGTTTCCGCGATTCCCACAGTAAGCGGGCAGCCACAGGAAGTCTGCCTAGGTGGCATATTGAGGGTGGGGGTTTTCAACAGAGGCCAACGATGAGTTTAATTCCTACCTCTTAGCGATGCTGGACAAAGCTGCTTTAGAGTCGCTAAGGATGCATTGGGAATCCTAATGTGCAAGGGCTAGGACGACGGTGGTCTCCTCTGCCTCATTGGATGTACAGCCCGATGAAATACGATGAGTTAAGAGGTGGGGTAGGGCTTAATTGTAGCCAGCTGTTACGGGTTCATATGTTGAACATCCGGCGTCTACCCTGATGGCGTCCTGGGCTTGTCCATAATACTTGTGAACGGCATAGCGAGGAAAATGAGATACTGCGGATGGACATTTCGAGGAAGAGGTTTAACAGCGAGGTGTGTGGATATGTCGAGAAATGGAACCATAATTTACCAAATATCGCTTATGCGAACTTACTGTTTAGTTAGTTGGTGGCGGTTTGTTCTTATGTATTATAAGGCGCGAATAACAAAGCAAACACGCAGAAGCAGACGGAAGAAAGCGCATTTGTTTCTAACTGTTGCATATCCGAAGGGTACATCTATAGCTTTAGCGTCGCATGTATGTCAAGCAGTTTGATATCAAGATCATGGTGACACATGCGCTCCAGAAATTTATTTTCTGCCGAATAGAGTGATATTCAGGAATAAGTTATGAGCAACAGGTCGTTCTTTTTTATATACAACGCTTGTGTCATTCATGCCATTGCTTTTGCCAAGAATGCTGCGTCAGTGTAGGATGGTTCACAATTACGGGACCCTGCCAGAAAGCATGACAAGATCACCAAGTCAACCAGAAACCAGATCCTGGCTCGCGAAGAGAATCATTTCTGTTCTTTGTAAACCTTGAATTTTCAAGTTGGAATTAATCATGGTTAATCATACAATAGGCACTGTGCATTCCAAAAGAAAATTAATTTCAAAACATGAAAACAACAAAACACACTGGGACAATATTACAGTAAAATGAGGGCGACAAGCTCCGTCCTTTTCCTCTTTTTAATTATTTTCATTTCTATTTCTTCGCTTATAGCCGGCCGGACGATAACGTCAATGGTAAACTCGATAGCGGCTTCTTGAAATTTGATGCGTCTCATTGCGCATTCAGTGGATGACGCTGTTTGCGTTAGATGCAACACCGGGGAACTCCACCGTTAAGTGTATAACGCAATAGCGTTTCGCACACAGTGACAATGTTATTTCACTGTTTTCTATTTTACATTTGTATACATCGTTACTTGGCATCAGCAAACATTGCCTTTCCTTTCTCAGCATTTTGACGCATTTGACTTTACATTTGTATACACCGTTACTTGGCATCAGCAAACATTGGCTTTCCATTATCAGCATTTTGACGCATTTGACTTTACATTTGTATACACCGTTACTTGGCATCAGCAAGCATTGGCTTTCCATTCTCAGCATTTTGACGCATTTGACTTTACATTTGTATACACCGTTACTTGGCATCAGCAAACATTGGCTTTCCATTCTCAGCATTTTGACGCATTTGACTTTACATTTGTATACACCGTCACTAGGCATCAGCAAACATTGGCTTTCCATTCTCAGCATTTTGACGCATTTGACTTTACATTTGTATACACCGTTACTTGGCATCAGCAAGCATTGGCTTTCCATTCTCAGCAGTTTGACGCATTTGACTTTACATTTGTATACACCGCTACTTGGCATCAGCAAACATTGGTTTTCCATTCTCAGCATTTTGACGCATTTGACTTTACATTTGTATACACCGTCACTTGGCATCAGCAAACATTGGCTTTCCATTCTCAGCATTTTGACGCATTTGACTTTACATTTGTATACACCGTTACTTGGCATCAGCAAACATTGGCATTCCATTCTCAGCATTGTGACGCATTTGACTTTACATTTGTATATACACCGTTACTTGGCATCAGCAAACATTGGCTTTCCATTCTCAGCATTTTGACGCATTTGACTTTACATTTGTATACACCGTTACTTGGCATCAGCAAACATTGGCTTTCCATTCTCAGCATTTTGACGCATTTGACTTTACATTTGTATACACCGTCACTCAGCAAACATTGGCTTTCCATTCTCAGCATTTTGACGCATTTGACTTTACATTTGTATACACCGTCACTTGGCATCAGCAAACATTGGCTTTCCATTCTCAGCATTTTGACGCATTTGACTTTACATTTGTATACACCGTCACTTGGCATCAGCAAACATTGGCTTTCCATTCTCAGCATTTTGACGCATTTGACTTTACATTTGTATACACCGTTACTTGGCATCAGCAAACATTGGCTTTCCATTCTCAGCATTTTGACGCATTTGACTTTACATTTGTATACACCGTTACTTGGCATCAGCAAGCATTGGCTTTCCATTCTCAGCATTTTGACGCATTTGACTTTACATTTGTATACACCGTCACTTGGCATCAGCAAAACATTGGCTTTCCATTCTCAGCATTTTCACGCATTTGGCTTTACATTTGTATACACTGTCACTTGGCATCAGCAAACATTGGCTTTCCATTCTCAGCAGTTTGATGCATTTGACTTTACATTTGTATACACCGCTACTTGGCATCAGCAAACATTGGTTTTCCATTCTCAGCATTTTGACGCATTTGACTTTACATTTGTATACACCGTCACTTGGCATCAGCAAACATTGGCTTTCCAATCTCAGCATTTTGACGCATTTGACTTTACATTTGTATACACCGTTACTTGGCATCAGCAAACATTGGCTTTCCATTCTCAGCATTTTGACGCATTTGACTTTACATTTGTATACACCGTTACTTGGCATCAGCAAACATTGGCTTTCCATTCTCAGCATTTTGACGCATTTGACTTTACATTTGTATACACCGTCACTTGGCATCAGCAAACATTGGCTTTCCATTCTCAGCATTTTCACGCATTTGGCTTTACATTTGTATACACTGTCACTTGGCATCAGCAAACATTGGCTTTTCATTCTCAGCATTTTGACGCATTTGACTTTACATTTGTATACACCGTCACTTGGCATCGGCAAACATTGGCTTTCCATTCTCAGCATTTTGACGCATTTGACTTTACATTTGTATACACCGTCACTTGGCATCGGCAAACATTGGCTTTCCATTCTCAGCATTTTGACGCATTTGACTTTACATTTGTATACACCGTCACTTGGCATCAGCAAACATTGGCTTTCCATTCTGAGCATTTTGACGCATTTGACTTTACATTTGTATACACCGTCACTTCGCATCAGCAAGCATTGGCTTTCCATTCTCAGCATTTTGACGCATTTGACGTTACATTTGTATACACCGTTACTTGGCATCAGCAATCATTGGCTTTCCATTCTCAGCATTTTGACGCATTTGACTTTACATTTGTATACACCGTCACTTGGCATCAGCAAACATTGGCTTTCCATTCTCAGCATTTTGACGCATTTGACTTTACATTTGTATACACCGTTACTTGGCATCAGCAAACATTGGCTTTCCATTCTCAGCATTTTGACGCATTTGACTTTACATTTGTATACACCGTTACTTGGCATCAGCAAACATTGGCTTTCCATTCTCAGCATTTTGACGCATTTGACTTTACATTTGTATACACCGTTACTTGGCATCAGCAAACATTGGTTTTCCATTCTCAGCATTTTGACGCATTTGACTTTACATTTGTATACACCGTCACTTGGCATCAGCAAACATTGGCTTTCCATTCTCAGCATTTTGACGCATTTGACTTTACATTTGTATACACCGTTACTTGGCATCAGCAAGCATTGGCTTTCCATTCTCAGCATTTTGACGCATTTGACTTTACATTTGTATACACCGTTACTTGGCATCAGCAAACATTGGCTTTCCATTCTCAGCATTTTGACGCATTTGACTTTACATTTGTATACACCGTCACTTGGCATCAGCAAACATTGGCTTTCCATTCTCAGCATTTTGACGCATTTGACTTTACAACGGCAAAACCGTACCAAACGTCCAGCAAATCAGAACCCTCGGACTTTTTATTCAAGAGAACGGGTATAACGACGGAACGATAAAAAATTCACTACCTACGTGACGCAAGTAACAGGAATATTTAGGAGGATTGCATTCAAAGGCAGAGGCCTCAAAGAGAGAAGCCTCTTGAGACTGATGCAGGCGTACATAATAAGCCGAATATGCTATGCCACACCATTTCTCAACATCAGGAGTCAGGACCAATGAAAAAGATAAGACAGACGCACTAATCAGGCGTTGCGTCAAGAGGGCGCCGGGTCTACCCATCTCCTCTTCTACGGAACGCCTGATAGAAATGCATGGAGTGCATAATAGCTGGACGGAATTTGCTGAATCGGTGAGAATCGCCTAACATGAGAGATTAAGTAGGTCGACCACGGGTCGAACCATCTTAGAATGGGTGGGTCGAAAAATAGATAGGGGCACAGCTGACAAGGTTTCCCTACCACCACTATGTCGCGAGAACATCATTGTCCGTCCTCTCCCCCGCAACATGCACCCAGAATACCACAAGGAGAGACGGGAGAAAAGAGCAGAAGCACTGGTTAAAAGAGCAAAAGAATTCAAAGTAAAAGAAGTTGCCTACGTAGACGCCGCAAGCGGCCGATCAGGGGCGGCAGTCGCCGCGGTAGTCGATGGTAGCGGCGTACCAGTCGTCTCCGCCACCATCCGAAGCAGAAACATAGACACGGCTGAAGAGGTCGCAATAGCGCTCGCTTGCGTCGAAACGAAGGCTAGATTGATCTTTAGCGACAGTAAAACTGATCTCTGGAATATCGGAAAAGGCAAGGTTTCGCAAGAAGCCGCCCGAATTCTAACAGCTGCAGCTAAATTCGATCGCAAAATCACCCTAATTTGGGTCCCAGCGCACACGTCCGTCCCCGGCAACGAGGCGGCCCATGATTTAGTCCCAACTTCCGGGCAAACGCGGAGCTGCCCGACTGCCAGGCGATGGACGAACGTTTGCCAACCTACAAAGAAATAGGCGACCCTCGACCCTTTGGGACTTTGGGACCTGACTTTGGGAATGCCCTAAGTCTCCGGGCGCTAGGCACAACATTAAAAGTAGAGAATCCTGGGTAACCCTGCAGCAAAGCGACGTACCGGCTGACCAGCAAAAAGCCGTCCGCCTGGCGGCTGAGGCCGCGAATAACCAACGTATATTCGCCAGTCCTTAGTCGCGGAGGTTCCAGCACCCGTTCCTCAGGCCTGCGTACCAGGAGCGGGGAGTAGGGGGCCTCCTAAATCGGTGGAAATTAAAGTTTTAATCAATCAATCAGTCAATCAATCGACGGGTCAGCGCAGGGAACGGGGAAGCTGCCTTCCCGAAGGAGAACATGAGAGAGCTTTGATTTGTATTTCCGTTACTTTGCGTGTCACTGTGGCATTTTGCACAGACTATCTCCGGTACCTGATCGAAACACTGGGCTCCTTGCTTAAAAGGTCCTTCCCTGGACAGTGGCCCTTTAGTCAGAATCTTTTTTAACGAGAAAGCGTTACTTCGCTATGTTCACAGATTTCTGTCCGCAGACCGTGTCTGCAGACCGCGTCCGCAAAATCGAGTCCGCAGCAGTTGCGGCTAATTGAGAAGTGTTAGAGGTTACTGAGTGGTGTCAGTCGACAGAGGCTACGTAATGTTGCTGCAGAAATTCTAATTAGGCCAATAACTTATTTAGGTAATTAATTAGAATAACTGGTTCACGGGAAAGGAAAGGCGCAGTATCTGCCACACTTGTTCTGTGGACACTTGAACCGCGCCGTAAGGGAAGGGAAGAAGGTGAGAGTGAAAGCGGAAAGAGAGAAACGGGTGCCATAGTGGATATGACGTCACGTAACCGGAAGTAGAGCCAAAACAAGGGCATAGGAAGGGATTGGCGCGCAATTTGAAAGTATACCAAAGACTAAAATGGGCAGACAAGAAGTGAATTAAGCTGCTAGAAGCAACCAGAAGCAACCAACAACAGCATCCATGCTTTTGCATTACTCCAATGTAGATTCTGCAGTGCTCTTTAATTTTTCTTGTTGCCTTTTTAGTTCTGCATTTCATACGTTCAAGCTAAAACATTTTGTTTTTGTTTTACTTTGCATTGTATAATGTCACTAAGTGATTCCATGAGTACATTAGTAGGGCAAGGAAGGCGAAATCGGTTTCCGCCGTGGAAAAGGGAAAGATCGAACATTCAGTCTCGTGTGTAGGCTTTGCTTTACATGCCATGTTCAGTAGCATCAGCGTTTACTCCTTTTGAAATCGCTCGAAACGACATCGCAGCACCTTCTGGAAATGCCAAATTGTCTTGGGAGGGCGCTAAAAATTGATTCTAAAAACTTCTGAGAAACCCTGCTGCGTAGTTCGTACCCTGAGCTCCACTTCCGCCTCGTCCAACTGGCTGTAGAGGGTGCCGGTACACAAGATCTCCCGGCCAGCATCTAAAGCGGTGCGTCCTGTCTCTTCGCCTTAGGTCTGAGGGTGCCGGCGGAGGTATCGTTTCTGTCAGACAAAGTTCTTTCCTCCACCTCCTCCTCAAAGGGCAAGGAAATTGCGGAGACAGTCTATCAAGATGAAGATCCGACTGTGTTTGGCACGGTCCTGTCTAGACACCAGCGTCTAACCAACACCTGCCAGATCATTTAGTTACCGCGTCTTCGTTAGATATAAACTTCACATTAGGTTGTCATTTTTGAAGGCACTTCGGGCCATCTGAAGACATTTTGTCCAGAAGTCTCCATGCTCAAGTCACCCAATTACTGCGATACAGAGTGAGCCGTGTGCAATATGGCCTTTCAGGAACGAGCATCGAGAATTGAATATCCCGGAGCATTTCCCCAAGGTCTCACACATGCGCTGACACTGTGAGCTCTCCTCAATAATTACATCCACTGAAATCGGGGGGCCTCAATGACTGCCTCCGAATTCGCAAATCATTTGTCCGCATCGTCAACAGCGATCGCTGTGCCTCTTCCAGCTGATCCGTACGCCTCAGTTCCAGCCACCTCCGTTGTTTGTACGCCTTCGTTTGTACGCGCATTGCCTACGTTGCCCCTTACCTTCGCCTCACGCGAACAGATCGGGAGAGACTGGATGCATCACTACGCAAGGCATACAAGACAGCATTGGGTCTACCCATGTCCACTTCCACCACCAAACTGATGACCCTCGGGATCTCCAACACAGTCGACGAGCTGATTGAAGCGACTCTAACTTCCCAATATGAGCGCCTCTCGTTGACACGAGAGGCCGTGCAGTACTGAGCCAGGTAGGAATCACCCCTCTGATGGCGGCTTCTACGTATATGGGTCTCACACCTGAGCAGAGACTCAGTCTTCGTATACTTCCGCTTCCCAAACGTATGCATCTAGAGTATCATACAAAGCGCATAGCCGACCAAGCCCGGCAACTCCACAAACGTTTTACCGATCGCCCCGATGTTACATACACACATGCCTCCCACACCCGCTTCGACCCGCTATGGTTGCGGTTGCATTGGCACCGCACCGAAACTGGCACAACGCCTGCAGCGTCCTCAACGCCGCAACTGTTACTACCGCGGAAGAGGTTGCCATAACGTAAGCTCTGACCGACCCCTCCACCAAAGTAGTCGTTAGCGATTCCCAACAGGCAATTCGTAACTTCGACGCAGGTCGTATATCACGACAGGCGCACACTATCCTCCGATCTCTCCCCTTACCGTCTACACCTTATCTTCTCATATCGGCCCCAGCCCGTGAGGCGCTCAGCGGGAACGCACAGGCGCATGCTCTAGCCCGAGAACTCAGCTACCGGGCGGAGCAACCTCCTCAGCCTGCCGCTTCCTCTGACACTTCCCAAGGCACTCATTTACGCCTTGTTACATACACGGACATCCTCCAGCATTATCGGCTCGAACGGTGTCTATACCCCCCTGACCACCGAGAACTATCCCGGCGCAAGGCCGTTCATTGGCGCAAAATACAAACAGGAACCTTTCCAAACCCATGGCTATATAGCAAAATTTTCCCAAATGTTATTGCACCTAGTTGCAAACACTGCTCACAACCAGCCACATTCATTCACATGGTGTGGACATGTATACGGTACAACGCAGACAATACAGCTGCAGTGGATGCGTGGGGGTCCCTCCTGCGTACCACCGAGCTCGCCCAAAAGCGCCAGCTCATTTTGCGCGCATTGGAGGCCGCAGAGTCCCAATGGATCCCTGCTGACCTTCTCTAAGCAGTGTAACCAGTCTTTCGGCTGGTCCCCCTTCTTTGGGAGTAAATAAAGAGCGTATCATCATCATCAGCCACTTCCATAAGGGTTTCAACTCAGCTGCTAATGGCTTTAGTCTCCAACTGCCTTTTGCAAGCCCAGAGAACACGTGCAACCTGAACGCTTCCTGCAACCAAATTCGTTATATCTTCGTGCAACGAAGAAACCTGCCACTCCGTATTTGCTCGCTACATTTGATTTGTTCGGAAGCAGCCAGAGACACCGATAATGTCAGCTCATTAATATGCCGTGGAAGCCTCCTCTGATCGAGAAATGAAAACTAGAGCAGGAAGATGAACTTTACTGCTCTTTGCTGGAATGTTCGGCCAACCATCTTGAGGCGACATGATGTCTACAAAAAGATCAGTTGAGGTCCACCTACAAACACAATAAAGCGCCTGCGCTTCCCCCTAGACGAAAAGTTCCAAACTGCTTTACGCGGAACCCCTGGATTCCGATTTCAATCGTCTTGTACATTGTACATTGCTTGACGCGGACGATTTAACTATATATGCGTCATACTCGGTCCATTTTCCCATCTTTTAAATATGTGGGGTATATCACGTGTTTATTTGCATAATACAAAGCAGCATGCAGCCGCAAATACATTGGCAACTTGAGAAAGGTCGGGGGCTCTGATTCGATCTGTGTAGTTTGGTAAAACAGTGTGTGAACATAACGTGTATCTCCGATGTTTTTACGCATTTGTGGAGCAGCAACGAACCCAAAGGCGCTAGACATGTGAATTCACCAAGCTTTATTGGATCACAAAATTGGTTATTTGGTGAAGTGCAGATCATGCAATTTAATACTGCACCTGTAACCCAGACAAAGTACACAATTTTTTGACTAATTAAAGCTTTTTATGATCTTTTCAATGCTAACGTTTGTGTCATGTTACCACATTTGTCACTTTCCGTAGAAAGACTTCTCTTGAGGTATTAAGACGTAAGTCTTTAGTGGCGCATACTCACAGCGTCCTGTCCAACTATAGCTGTCAATGAAATGACGTTATCATCCGAAACGCACATCCTAATTCTCTTTATCTACAGTGAAGAAGATAGTTAAAAAACAAATAAATTTTATCTACCCCGGAAATTGAACCTCCATTCCTTGGATCTCCAAACCGAGCGCTTTAACAAACTGCGCCCCGCGTGGGATTTTTTTTTCTTTATTGCATGGAAAAACTTCCGTAAAAAGAAACAACTCCACTTACTTAAACATGTCCATGTCTAAAGTTACCGGGCTGCTTAATACGAGCCCGTCATATCCCCAGCCCGATAATGCACAATCATCAGAACATCAAAAGTCTGGGAGACATACACATGCGTCTAGATACGGCATCCAGTTTGGAGGTTCTTCACGTGCAGCATACACACTTCTCACCAAAGCACACTGCTCCCGAAACACGGATTTGGACGATCTTGGTGGCTCTGCATGCCTGTCGATCATGCGGCTTTTCCAAAGGCTGAACAGTCCCATCAACACAAATTGATCGTAAGGCACGACAAAGTTTTTGTCAGGAGGCAAAAATCTAATTGTATAAGGCGTAATTTCAATGTCCTTTTTAAGAGTTCTTTGTAGTATGTCCCAAAAGAACATAGCATCACGGCACAGAATAAAGTAATGATCAATTGTCTCAGGCACGTTACAGAGACGACAATTTACCGACCAGTGCAAAAACATCTCCTTATTGGGAAGAAATGTCTTGACAGGCAACGTCGCTGTATGTAATTTGAAAAAGAACGTTTTTGCAGCTGCCTGAATGCACATTTGCCTAACACACTTTAGAACAGTGGTGTCCAAAAACCCCAGATAAGGCTGCCGATACAGCGGTGTAGGGAACAAAGACTCAGTGAGAGCCTGGGTCATCTGCTTTCTCGAGAGGCTATACAGGTAATCTACAGAGAAACACACAGTGAGAAAATTGAAAGTGTCAGCAACCTCCTTAAGGAATCCCTATAAACGCCCCTCACGAGCCTGCCCAGTTGGTGCGAATAAGTAAGGCAAATGTGGACTAAGACGCCTAATGAGCACAGTTACAAGAAACGGATGGTTTGCCGATTTGAAAAAGAAAAAACGGGAAACAAGTTGATGCACAAACAAGTGTACAAGGCCCACTCCACCAGACTCTAAGGGAAGAAACAAGTTTTCACGCCGCATGGGCTCCCATTGAGAGCGCCACACAAATGTTGCAAATATTCTGTGTATAACTTGTACTTTCCTCCTCGCACAATGCAGGACTTGAAGGACATACGCAAGCTTTACAAACAAAAATATGTTACAGACCTGTGCCCTAGCAAACACTAAGAGTTCCCTACCCATCCAAGCCTGCGTTTGTCGCCGCATAGGTACGATTTGTGAATCCCAGTAGGCTGCGCTGTTACGAACTTGGTGCAGCGGAACCCCTAGGTACTGAAGAGTACTACAGTCCCAGCATATGCCTCCAAACTGGCTTGGTCTAGTGCCCCAGTGTCCCAACCAAAAACCTTTGGATTTATCTAAATTAAGGGCCGCCCCTGATACACCGCAGAACTGTTCAGTCAAGTGTAAAGCCTCAAGTACACTCTTTTTGTCAGAACAAAAGAGGGCGATATCGTCCGCGTAAGCTAAAATCTTTACTTCACATTGAGCCAGAGAGAAACCACGGATGGCTGCACTGTTAATTATACTGAGACAGAGGGGTTCCAGATATAAGCCAAACAACAGTGGAGACAGTGGACATCCTTGACGAACAGATGATTCCAGTGGTATTGGTTTCATTAGCTCCTGATTAACAATTAGTCTTGTATACGAGTTCATATAGCACAGCCTTATGCCTTTGAGCAAAACGTTACCAATGTTTGCATTCTCCAAGACCGCGAACAAGAAATTGTGCCGAACTTTATCAAATGCCTTCGCCAGGTCAATTTGAATCAGAGCAACTTGGCCTGTCTCATCTGATACTGTCTCGATTACTGAACGTGCAATATGGATGTGTGTTTGAATACTGCGCCCTCTGACACCACATACCTGATGCGAACCTATCAAGTCCATGATAACCAGCTGCAAACGAGAACAAAGGACCTTGGCAAAAATTTTGTAATCAACATTACGGAGGGAAATGGGACGATATCCTTCAACAGTTTTCAACCGATTAGTATCTTTGCTTTTGGGAATTAATATTGTGTGGCCTGAATAGAAAGTGGGAGGCAGGAAACCCACATCATAAGATGCTTGGAATACTTCCATCAAAACAGGCGTTAGGCAAGGCGAAAATATTTTATAAAATTCGCTGGTAATACCATCTGGGCCAGGAGATTTCTGGTTCTGAAGGTCTGAAATGGCTGATTTAATTTCTTCCAAAGTTATGGGTCCCTCTACTACAGCACACTTCTCATCGTCTAGTCGAGGAAAGTTCTCAAGTATGGAATTATAATCGAAACCCTGATTTGGATCTTTAAAACTGCCGAACAGCTTTCGATAATAGTCATAGAAAGCAGCAAGAATACTAGGAGCATCACTATATGTGCAATCACCATACTGAATTTCCAATATTTCCTTCGTAAGAGCATTCTCTCTTTCATCACTGAGGGCCCGACGTGAAGGTTGCTCGTCAAGAAACTTCGAGTCCTAGATCTTATTAGGGCTCCCTTGTATCTTTCCGTCGCAAATTGTTGAAGCTCTGCCTTTACGTTATTAATTTCAACATAGGCACCCGGGCTAACCCTCTCTAGCTCATGTAGCTCAGTTAGAGTGCGCCCAAGCTCACGAAGGTGGTGTCTCTTTAGGAACGCGTTTCTTGCAGAGGCTTCAATTGCGAAGTTTTTAGTTCCCTGTTTAAACAAGTCCCATTTTTTAAAAACTGACAGATCATGGCGTGACCATATGTCTTTCAAACAAGTAGGTACAGCACGCTTAAACATTTCATCTGAGAGCAGACAGTTATTCATTTTCCACAGTTCCCACCGAGGGTGAAGTATCTGCCGGCTGTACCTCCCTACCTGAAGAGACACCATACAATGGTCACTGAAGAAGATGGGCCGCACCCAGTAACCAAACACATTTGCTAACGTGTCTGCAGAAACATAAATTCTGTCAAGGCGGGCATTAGAGGAGAACTGAAAATTAGTGAAATGAATACTGTCGCCTTTTTCCTGCCCCACATCCACAAGGTTATATTCACAAGCCAAATCGTTAAGTAATGCAGCACTAGGGTCATATCTCTTACATAATGCTGATCGGTCCTCATCCCTACAAACACAATTAAAATCTCCCAACAACATAATTTTGCGATCTGTGCACAAATGATTAACTAATGAAAGAAAAAATGCCTTCTGTCTCGCTGTTTTACAGGGGCGTAAACACAAACAATTCGCCACTGCACACCTGAGATTGTGAGGTCACAGCATATAAGTCGTCCCTCGTCATCTACGCAATAAGACATGGCTGTCATCTCTAGTGTTTGGCCAGGAATAGCATACACCCTCCGGACAAGCCTCTAGCGTGGCTAACAATAATGTTATATTCCGGCAAAAACGGCTCAAGAGCAGCTTCCGTCTCTTCATCGGAGGACAACTTTGTTTCCTGAATTGCTGCTACAGACACACTCCATTTCTTTAACAGATGTCTTAACTGCTGCTGTCTCCGACGATTACGCATACCCCTGACGTTAAGGGTAGCGACTTGATATGCTGCGACGCTAGCCATTTTAGGTACTAGTCCTTTTAACCATCATCCCATGGAATGGGGTGGCCCGCCTGCAAATTGGCGGCCTTTCGGGCAGACATCGCCCTCCTCTTTAAAGTCACCCTTCCTGTGGCCTCTACACAGTGTGCCTTCTGGCCAGCACCATCGATACACACCTCATCATCTGCGGGACGCTTCAAAGGCACTGTGTTGTCCATGTCCTCCTCTGAGACACTCAAGGCTTCGGCCCACGAACCTGATTGGAGCACATCGCTCGCTGCCACACTGACAGCCGACAGAGAACCGGACGCACCAGAGATCGGCGCCACAGACGGCTCACTGTTACCCTCCAACGAAGAAGGAGAATCAATGACGAAGGAGGATAGGCGAGCATCTACTGGCAGTATCTTCTCCATTGACTCCACAGGAGGCATATCCAGACGTCCTTCAATGGCAGGTGGTTCTTGGACAGCAAGCGCAGCACTCTGAGTGGCGCTCACAGGCGGGCCCGGGTCCGGCGGTTTTGGCTCTGGAGACGCTGGTTCTTGATGGCCAGTCACTGCAGCTTATTCTGAGTTGATGTGAGGTGCAGAAGGCTTCTGGTCCCCACCAATTTGAGGTTCTCGACCTAACTCACCAGTTACATCAACAACCTCTGACACATCCATGATATGTTCGGACGCCACGTCATCTTCTCGTGACCACTGGCCTTGACGCAGTCTATCGGCATAACTTAATACACAGTTCTCCACAGTGTGGCCAAAGCGCCGGCACTGGGTGCATAGAGGCGTTCGGCACTGACGCCGTACATGACCTACCCGGCTGCATCGAAGACACAGTGAAGGTCTCCCTGGGATAAGCACTAATGCCTGCACCCCATAAACATTAAGAGTGTGAGGAATTGTATTTGCTGACGCTCCGTCCTTGAGCGTGAGGGAGATTTCACGGTTCGCCGTTTCCATGTGCTCCATCCCTGGGCACCGCCACTTTTCACGCTCCACAGATTGAATCGTTCCATAAGGCTCGAAAGCTTCCACAATCCTCCGGTGCTCCATATAGCGGGGAAGCCAAAGGAGCTTAACCTTGACATTCTTTGTATCCGGGTCGAACACCATGCACCGAAGTCCTTTCACAGGGAACTCTGCTTCGTTAATTAGCTTCTGCTTTGAAGAACTACTCTCGCAGGTAACCATCCACACGTGGCTCATTTGGTATTGACCAGTGCACAAAATTTCCCGGAGGTCCAAAATCTGTGCAAGTGCGTCTCGAAAGTCAGGTGCTCGGTACGGGCGACCCTTAAGGTCGGCATGTAGGAAAACGGTATTAAGGACAACATTACCGGTGGGCAGGCGTGGAAGGACAACTTTGTACGTTTCGGTAGTGTCCTGAGGAGTGAAATACAGATCATTATTCTCCTTGACTACCTGAGGGTGATACTAGCGATGACTATGAAGCTGCAATTAGTGATAATGGCAATGATGACATTAGCAATGAAAATGACGTTGCCTTTAGCCAAGAATGATGACAGTGCACCGTGCGCACTCGCAACGCTTAGGCTTTCGCATTTCTGCCGTGTAGATTTCACTGTTCTCTATTATTTTTAATTTCATTGTTGGGGTTACAGATATATATAAAAAAATAGAAGCACAGGCCATTGTCTTTTAAAACGAGTTTTTACATCTTCGAAAAATGAATATAGGCTTATAAGAGCGGCGACTTCGTGGGGAACGGCATTCTACTCCACAAATTCTCGTGGAAAAAAGGTCCTGAAATAGTTATTTTTCTAGCAACAAGCCGAGTTATCTGAAACGGATGCGAAGCACGATGAGATATGTGGGTGTGATGCACAATGTAAGGTGCCTGATTGAATGAACTGTTTAGAATGTTGTGCAGCAAACAAAGGCTGCCAATGCGGTAACGAAGTAAGAGGCTTTCAAGGCTGGCGTACTGCTTTAGAGATGACACGCTGATAGAATATGAGTGTACATGATGCACGAAACGGATGACACGGTTCTGAACTGATTCAAGCGCATTTGTTAGGTATATTTGAGGTGGGTTCTAGATAGTACTGGCGTACTCAGGTTTTGGTCGCATGAGTGTTTTATATGCCAGAAGTTTTACTTGTTGAGGCGCATTACGTAAGTGGCGTTTTATGAAGCCTAAAGACCTATTTGCATATGATATAATGTTAGTTATGTGATTGCATAAAAAGATTGCTGCAGAAGGTGATTTGAAGATACTTATATGATTCGAAGCGTTCTAAGGAAGAGTTAGCAACTTTATATGAAAAAATAAGGAAATTATGCTGGCGAGTAAAAGAGATGAGTTAACACTTCTTGGCGTTTAAAGTCTTACTTACCGATAGCACCATTCTTGTACTTGGGTTAGGTCATGCTGTAGAGCTATTTGATTAGATATGTTAGTAATTTTCCGATAGATAATGCAGTTGTTGGCGAAACATATTACCTGACAGTGCACATGAAGAGGATGGCCATTTATATATATTAAGAACCGGAGAGGGGCGAGTATAGATCCCGGCGGGATGCCAGGTGTTACAGGGGTTATGTTTGAGTGCTTATTATTAACATAGACGAACTGTGAGCGGTTAGTAAGAAACGCTTTAATCCAGTTCAGAATTTTGAATGCAAATTTAGAGCGACGAATTTCAGTAGCAAGCGTTTGCAAGACACCTTGTCAAACAGCTTTGCGAAGTCTAAAAATATTGAATCAGTTTTCAGGTTACTATTGGTTACTACAGCAGGTTACAGCAGGCTACAGCAGATTACTACAGCAGGTTACAGGTTACTACAGCCTTGAAGTAAAGATTGCTAATTGTTTTTCACACGAGAAACTCTTTTGGAACCATGTTGCGCAGGATGAAAGGAGTTGTTTGAATCTAGGAAGTTTATTATGATGTGGGAGTGCATGATGTGTTCCATGAGTTCGCATGGCACACTAGTTAGGGACATGGGGTGGTATTTTAATGTGGAATCTGTTGTACCTAATTTGTGGACCGGAATGACCTTCCCTATCTCCCAGCCGTGTGGTAGCGTTCCTGTTAAAAGAGATTGTGAAAATAACAGAGGCATATATACGGAGGATATGTCCTTAGTACTTTTAAGACTTTGAAAATAATATCAATAACGCCAGCAAGTGATGAGAGCTTAATTTTGTCAATGAGGATACAGATGTCATGTGCATTGATGGTAACAGAGAGAGATGGCTGCGAATTGATAAGTCAATTTCTGTCTTGAAAACCACAGCGGAAGGACAATTGTGGGTTTAGTATTTCCCAGAACTTTCTAGGGTTGTTGATCAGGATTTTTGGGAGGTCAGTTTCAAAGAAAGTTTTTTTTTTTTTTTTTGCCTCTACGGAGTGCTGTGTAATATGTGTCCTCGGTTGCATGATATCGTTACCATGTTTTTGTATTAGACTGCGTTTTATTGACTGATAAAGTAGTTTTTTTTTTCAAATTTTTTTAGAGTTTTGGTGAACCAAGGTTTTTGACAATTGTCCCGGAAACTGGTAGAAGGAATGAATTAGCAAGCTAGTTTATTTTGTTTTTGAAAGTTGACCAGTTGTCTTCAATAGAGCAGTTATGAAAAGTAGATGGATATACGGCTGAAAAGGGTGTAATTCATTATTAAAAGCATCATAGTTTCCTTTATCATAAACGCGGAAAGTTTTGCTGAAGGTTTGGCGGAGTGAAGCGGAGAACTTGAAGCTGGCGTGAATAACTCTATGATTACTAATTTCACGCAGGTAACTAGGTAAGCTAGATTCTAAGGGTGGTTTGCTAGGATTAGGTCTAGAATGTTTGATGTTTCGTCACCAACACAAGTGGGTTCAAGGACCACTTGACTAAGATTGAAATAAGGCATACATGAACAAAAATTCTTGCTTTTGAGTTTTCAGCCGCCAGTGGTCCTACATATTGCCAGTCGATACACGGTAGCGTTAAAGTCGCGAAAAAGGAGAACTTTTGCGTTAGGATGTTTGCAAGTAACTTGTACAAGCGCATCGTTTAGTTTTTCGTCAAACCTTGGTTTACTGCTTAGGGGCGTATAGCAAATGGCTAGAACGACGGTTTCATTTGGAGCGCTGCATTTGAGCCATACTAGTTCCAGGCCGCTCCGCCGGGATGGCGCAGTGGTTACGGCGCTCGACTACTGTTCCCAAGGATGTGGGATCATATCCCAGCCTAGGTGGCCGCTTTTCGATGGAGGCGAAAGGCTAGTCACCCGTATGCTGTGCGATGTCAGTACACATTAGAACCCAAGGTGGTTGAAATTTCCGGAGTCCTCCACTACGGCGTCTCCCATAGCCAGAGTCTTTTGGGACGTTAAACCTCACAAAGCAAACCAAACCAGTTCCAGATCAGAACTGATTGCTACTGTTGAACATGATATTTGTTTGTTAATGCAGATAAAAACAACCCCTCCTCGTGTACCTTTACGATCATTTCAACATAGTTTAAAATCCGTCATGCCGTCTAGCACTTCACTATCTGCAACGTCGTGTGTAAGCTACGTTTCGGTTACGATTAGTATGCTGCTGCCAGAAAACAAGATATTTATTTATTTATTTATTTATTTATTTATTTATTTATTTATTTATTTATTTATTTATTTATTTATTTATTTATTTATTTATTTATTTATTTATTTATTTATTTATTTATTTATTTATTTATTTATTTATTTATTTATTACAGATACCTCAAGGGCCCTTGGGTGAGGGCATTATATGAGGGGTGGGCGAACAACCTGGTGTTAATAAAACAATGTCTCTGTGGCTTTCTTGAAATGGTCCAGGTTTGCAGGAAGGATGGCACTTGTGAGAAGATTGCTCCAGTCACGAGCTGTTTGGACAAAGAAGGAGTGAAGATGGGTGTCGGTGCAAACAGAAGGAGGGTAAAGGGCCTTATGGCGGCTGGTGCGGACTGAAGAACGATGAGCAGGCTGAATAGGACAGTTATAAGGAAAATTGTGAAACATTTTATAGTACAAACATAGTTTTGCAACAGTACGGCGTTGCTGGAGGTTAGGTAGGCATGCATTATTTTTTAGACAAGTAACACTGGTGGTGTACACGTAATTTGAGTAGATGAATCGAACGGCGCGGTTTTGAGCAAGTTCAATGGATTTAGTTAGGTTAAGTTGAGCGAGGTCTCAGATGGCAGATGCATACTCTAATTTCGGCCGAATTAATGTTTTATAAGCTAGTAATTTAACCGTTGGTGAAGCCAGACGTAAATTACGACGAAGATAGTCTAGAGTTCTATAGCCATTGGTAAATATGCACGTAATGTGTGCGGACCAATTAAGGGTACCCGAGATATCAATCGCAAGATATTTAATGCAGTTGAGGGATGAGACACTGGAACCGTTTAGAAGATAATTTGGGGTACGGTAATTTTGTCGTCTGTGGAAAAAAAGAAGCGCAGTTTGTTAGTGTTTAAGACCATAAGCCCCCATCTACAACACCACTCTTCCAAACTTTGTAAATCAGAATGAATAATATCGTTATCTGCAGCGCTATTGATAGAACGGTAAATCACATAATCGTCAGCGAATAAGCGAATCTTTGATGAAATATTATTAGGTAATTCACTGATGTAAATTAAGAAAAGGACAGGGCGTAGGACTGTGCCTTGCGGCACACCAGAGAGTACGTTAGAAAGCGTAGAAGTTGTATGGTTGGCCTCTACAAATTGCTGACGGTTAGTGAGAAAATCCTGAATCCAGTTGAAGACGAGCGAGTTAAGGTTTAGTTGCGAAAGTTTCAGTAGTAGCCGTTTGTAAGGGACTTTGTCAAAAGCCTTCTCTAAGTCGACGAATAGGGCTTCAACCGGTATGTTAAGGTCTACGTTAATGAAGGCTTCGCACTTATCAAGAAAGCTGCGGCCATTTGCGTAGATTATCGAGAATGAAAAATTATCTTAAGTGTTTGTTCCTGACTTACTGCCCGCTTTCGGAGGGCTAAATGATTCCTACAAGATTTATTTCACGGCTTGAGATTGTTCATCAGAGACATAGCGCTTTGAGCCCATGTGCAATGTTTTGTATCCCAAGAAAAAGGGTCCGGCTATGTTTTTCGCGAACGCCATATTATGTTGTGACACTGTGTAATAATAATCCATGGCAATGTGTAATTACTCGCTACCTGTAGCGATTACAATATACGTATAATTTGGGCGCCACATTTCTGTATCAACCAATAGGCAATATGATTTCGGCTCGATACATGGCCACGATACATGAATTCGATTTCCACACCGCTAACACTCTTCTAGCACTACCACGTTGTTGTTGTTGCTGTTGCTGTTGCTCTTGAAAAATGACACGTACCCACCATAGAAGATTGGCCAAGGTGTGGTGTTGTCCACAAACTCAATTAACAGTACAAGCTTGTCGCAAGGCGATATTGTAAATAAGTATATTAATGTAACTATAAAAATTATGAATATAAAAATCTAACAATCATAATAATTTTGGCGGAAAAGAAACCTGAAAGAACTTCTAAAGGGTTAAAAGGTTAGCCTACCTGTTTGCTATAATATAGTCGTGTATAATTCCACAAATAGTGTCCAACGCAACTCGCATGACACTCGCACCGAACTACAAAAAACGGATGGGGAAAAGGGGAGTCCTAACCTAGAGAGGGAGATCTCTAGGTATGTCCTCCTCTGAAGTGTGAACCGTCGGAACGGAGTTTTCTCTCTCTCTCTCTCTCTCTCTCTCTCTCTCTCTCTCTCTCTCTCTCTCTCTCTCTCTCTCTCTCTCTCTCTTTCAAAGTGCAGGAAACACAAAAACACAGGAATCGACTAAAAAAATATTTTGAAGTTTCAAGTGAGATTAACACAGATAAACAATCGGCAAGAATGATTACTTGTGATACATGGCATAAAATTTTGTGCAGTGCCAATCCAAAAGCTAAAAATTCCGCAAAACACATAGTAATATAATCTTGGATACGGATAGAATAACTCCACGTCAAATCCTTTGAAAATATGCCAGCTGC